>NW_023276806.1:112773531-113056196 GCF_003668045.3 Cricetulus griseus
CAAGTGAATGTAGAGTATTGAGAGTATTAAGTAATGAAAACCCAGGTAAATATAAGGGCTTGATTTAAAAAAAAAAAAAAAAAAAAAAAAGCAATTCATAAAGCAAAGGGGGTAAGCTAATGCTTTTAGAAGCCAAAGAGGATATATAAATGGGTAAAACCAACAAACATTCAAAATAATTATTTATTTATTGGGGAAAGGAGGGAGGGAGGGGGGAGAGGGGAAGACAACTTTGTGAAGTTGGTTCTCTCCTTCCACCCTGTTGAGACAGGATCTCTCATTTCTATTGCTCTGCACGTCTAACTGGCCTGCAAGCTTCTGGACAGTCCTCCTGTCTCTGCCTCCTACTTACCAGAGGAGTACTGGTAATGCAGATGTGTGCCAGGGCACCTATTTTTTTAAGTGGACTCAAAGTATTATCTTTGTAAAAAAATACTATACCATGGGCGTAAATACAACCTGCTATTTGAATCAATGTCACAATAATTCACAATGAGAAAATGGTAGACTTACTAAGAGAAACAATAGTAGAGAACATACAGTGAGAATTATGACTGACATTATGAGATGACAGAGTACAAATGTTTCAAGATACGCAGACTTGATTTAGTAAAAGGAAAAGGAATAACCCTAGCTAAGAAATAAATGAATGGTTACCTTTATATTTGTAGCACAACCATGTTCCACAATATAAATATCAGCTCCATCTACTGCTAAACGAGTCATGGTATATTTTAAGTCATCTGATGTTGGACAAGGCCCAGGAATACAACTCAACTAAAAAAAAAAACAAACAACAAAACAGTCCAACTATTAATTCATTATTTTGACATTTAGGTAAATCTCATTATTTAAGTAAAATTCTTGTTACATGTTCATTTTTTACTCAATTAAGAATTTTGTTCTTTTATAATGATATCTGAAATAATCAGAAATCAAATGTACCAACTAGAAGCCTTTATGTAGCCATGTGGCTGGCAGACTTCTCAATCTCTCTTTTTCTGACTACATTATATGTGTATATATATATATATATTTATATATATATATATATATTATTATATTGTATATATAATACTTATTATTGAGACTCAAAATATTTGAGAATAAATTGATGAAGTAAACACATCACAAGCTTAACATAAAGCTGCACAGCATTTTACAGATATAAAGTTTCTGGCATAAGATTTCTTTATGAAATCACATGTACAGGCACACATGTCACATATGCATGTTTTCATACCATGCATGAATAAATCAACTATAAATATCTTCACAATTAAGATAATACACACACAAACCAATGAGCATGTGATGCACACACACTAGTGGCAAAGCCACAAGAAGAAACAGTTGCTTTTCAGAGCAACCAATACCCTATACTTATGTATTTCCTCTACGAAATATTAGAAGTAAGGGCTTTCAAGATGGCTCAGCAGGTAAGAGCACTTGTAAGCTTCCTGACATAGATTCACTCTCCAGAACTCACATTAAGGTAGAAAGAGAGAACTGACTCCACAAAGTTGTCCTCCTCTGACCACTATACAAGTACTGAGGCACATGAGCACCCACGTACATGCATCAAATACACATACAATTAATATATTGTTTATAATAGAGCTAAACAAAATAACATGAAATTACAAAAGTGGGAGATCAGTACTTGTGTAGGGCAACAGTTAACTGAAATAAGAAAATAAATTTTCCAAGGTATAAAATGTTCTGTATCTGCACTGGTCCTAATGGATACACACATTTGTAAAACTTACATTGTTCAACTTAAAAAGAGTGAATATACCCACATGTAAAGTATGCCTTAATAAACCTGACTAATAAAAACTTTAATAACATAACACAAACACTTTGATTTTTGTGGGGACATTGCTACTTTTTTAACATAAAATTTGAGTGATGTAAACAAATATGATTTGCATGGCAAAAGAACAAAGGGGGGCACTATTAAGAAAGGAAACATTGAGTTGTTAACATCTTATCTGCAATAAAACTATGGTTATTTTCCTTGTTTGAAACTGCCATGATTTCTCAGTTTTCTGAAGTATGCATACTTCCAAAAGTGGGAGCAAATGGCCTCTCAAAGTCACACAGGAGATGTAGTGACAGTGACACTGTGCTAAAGTAACCCTAACTGGAAGCAGCTCAGTATTCTGAAGAGAGAGCACAATTTGTGGAGTCAGAAATCTGACAAATGGAAAAACTGAAAGTAAGTTTCAGGACGGTGTGTGAATCAAATTACATTAGGCATTTACTTGGCCTTAATTGCTTCAATTTCTAAATCTATATATGCACAGCTAAACTACAAATGGATAGTATCATAAAGCAATGAGACTGGAATTTTCTTTTTTTAAGATTTATTTTTTCATGTATTTTACATATGTAAGTGTTCTGCATTCATGCACACCAGAAGAGGGCATCAGATCCCACTATAGATGGTTATGAGCCACCACATGGTTGCTGGGAATTGAACTCAGGACCTTTGCAAGAGCAGTCAAGTGCTCTTAACTCTCCAGCCAAGACAGGAATTCTAAAAGTAAAAATGCAAAGTAATACACAACTCTTATAATATCTGTATTTGTGAACTGTTTTCATGTGACCTCGTTTTAGATACAACTACATAACTGGCTAAGAATTTACAAAATCATTCATAGTGAGCTATTAACTTCATGGCTATGTTCATTTGATTTAAAGTTAAGCCTCAAACTTTCATTTTTAAAAGGCATGAATGGTTATAACCTCACCAGTATGCTTGTTAACATACCTTGGATTCACAGAACCGACGATCAATTCCATGCTGGCATATTATTACTGACTTTGGTCTTTCCAGTTCATATTCACGACATACCACATGAAAAACAAATGTTTGCCCCCATTCTAAGAGACATGCCAGCTATAGATATAACAGATGACAATACTATTAGTATTCTAAACAAGTGTTCAGTATTCAGAAGCTTATGGATTCTAACATGACCTGAAAGAACTCAAAATTGTATAACTGCTACTTAATAAATACTGACTAGCCAATAATTTTCTATTTTGATATCATTTATAAGCTTGTTGCTTTTCATTTGTGAATGTCAACACACTGTTAAGTGAAAACCAGTTTCAACTAAAAATTCCACTTTGGCAACTTCTAAAGTAAATACTTTTTAAATCAAAAGCTACACTTTTACTTTCCTAAAGCTAACTGGATCCTCTGTACAGGCAACTGCAGAAAAAGGCACCTAAACCCCTATAATATTTAAGATTTAATTCTAAAAAAATCTAATTGTCTATGATAACACTGAGTTACAATTTTAAAAAACTAGGTACTTGGAAGATTGAAACATTTCTGACTATTTAATAGCTTAAGTGAATATAATAATTCTTCAGATAATGATGAAAAATACCTTTGTTTTTATAATTCATTAGAGTTGTTAACAATAAACACACTGAGAGATTGGTACACACATGTCATTCTAAAATACATAATTTCAGTAATTAGTCTATATGAAACTTACATTTAAAACAAAGAACACAATAAACATAAAATTATCTATGTATTAATGTAATGTGGTTCCATATAACACATGAAATGAGAAAAACACAAGTTGATGAGAACTGTTCCATAAGTAATATATTATTAAAGTTAAATTAGTTGGTCTTCCAATATTGGAGTATCTTTTCCTCCAAAAGAAATTGTGAAATTCTTGTATTAAACAGAATTACTATCAGTCAATTTTATACAGCTTAGAAAAGTAAAACTTGTCAATAACTTGTCTGTTGCTAAATTCTGAGTGTCAAGAATGGCTCCCAATAGAATGGCATTATTGGAATGCAATGAACATCAGGGTGGCATACAGTGATTCTTAAGAAGGTGGGTAAGCAAACAAAGAAGATGGCAGGAAGACAGTAGTGTAAGAATGAACCCATGGAGATAGCAGTGGGAGAACCTACCTGTGGTGCTGTGACTTTAGCAGTAAGGTTTCCAGTCTGCACATCAATCAGCCATGCATATTCTAAAGAGTCACTTCCTAAGGGAAGACCTTCTGCTGAGAACATAGCATGTGCTCTCAGCTGGAGACCTGACAAATTGATGTGCCCTTCCCTGAGTACTTCATCCACAGGTGGTCGCTGCTGAAAACAATAATAACAAGTCCAAGAAAACATACTGTAATTTCTAGTTGTTTTACCCCCTGCCCCAGACACACAGATATTAACAATAAAATTATGCTGTCTGGGAAATAAGACTTCAGAATTAACCTTGGACATTTTGTGTTCAGCTGATATGGTACAGCATCTATACACCTATGGAGCCCACTACAAGGAAAGATATTAAATCCTGAAAGTATACAGCTCTCAGGCTGGTAACTGCTGACATGAATGAAAACAATTTAACACTCTTGACAGGAAATTTAAGAGGTCAATCTTGAGGGGAGGCTAGGAATCATGATACTAAAATACTCAAACGAAGAAGGAAACTGAGAAAAGACCATATAATCAATAAGATGGGGAATGGAAGGGGGACCAAAATCCACACAGATTGTGAGGACTTTATATACTTACTACCAAAGAACATGTACTTAGAGAGAAATCTAAGATATTCAGAATTGTTTCTGAGTCTCTTAGCTAAGATTAAGTGTCTAAGACATAAAGGATATATTCTTAAACAAAGTATTCTTTGATACACTGACTTCTGAAACATTATTAAGACTACATTCAGGCCTGGATGTACTCTAGTCCAATGATAGATTGGCCTACTATATATGAAGTCCTGGGTTTGACCACTACACACAATAAAGTCTGAAAAAAAAAATCAGGATTTTCAACTTATCTGATTCATCAAAGTAAGTACTATATTCTGAATGTTATGCCTTGTATTGAATCATACCTCCTAAAAAAAAGTAGGTTCGTAACCCTGAAACCTGTGAATAGAACATTATTTGGAAAACACAATTTTTGCAGATATAATCACTTTAAAATGAGGTTGTACTAAAGTAGAGTGGACCCTAACGTGACCAGTGTTCATACAGAAAGAGAAAAATTATGACAAAAAGGTGCACAGGGAGGATGTCACTGAAAACAATAATTTGAGCAATGCATTTGAAAATTCAGAAATACCAAGAACTGCTGAGAACTCCCAGCACTTAAGAAAAGCCAGGAAGTGTCTTTGTCCAAAGTCTATAGTGATTAGTGAGCCTTGTGAGGGGTCACATTGTGAAACTTCTGATCACAAAAACATATTAAACAGTCTAAACAAATGAGGAAGAGCTATCTTACTGTAACAGAATGTGAACAAGGTAAATAGGTAAGCAAATTCCAAGAGGATGTACACAACAACATTGCCTTTGTGAAGAAATAGGAAATTCAAATAATCTGGAAAACAAAACAACAGGACTTCTACAATTCACATCTCCTTCCCATGAATTATTTTTCTAATTCTCAAATTATATTTTATAATTTCATCTCTTTATAAACTTGCTGTGCCTTAATAATATGGATTAATGTAAACCCTCATAATGAACTCTACAAAATTGTTTTTTGTATCTGGTAAAGACTTTTGTGATTGAGTAATTAATAATTAAAAGTTGAAGCATGATTTGGTAATCCACAAAAACTAGAAATTCATCTAAGAGTCTAAGAATTCACTCATAAGAGATTTTTCTCCCCTTTATTAATTTCTTCAAGTCTATAAAGAAACTGAGATTGAAGAGACCAGCTTCCCTTTTGGCAGCCATAATGGCCGAACACGTGCTTCTATGACCTTGTCCTAGACACTAGAAAGTCAGATGCCTGCCTCTGTGACAAGGAAACAATCAGAAGTTAGTCACTAGAAAGTCAGATGCCTGCCTCGTGACAAGGAACCAATCAGAAGTTAGCTGGTGGCGCTATGCTTTACGACCCTGGGTGTGCTTTACGGACAAGTGCATAGCAATGACGTAGCATAGCAACCACCCTGGGAGGGCCTATGGACCATAACAACCAGTTGACCAATCAACACAGGGCAAGCCCTCCAAGCCTGGAGGAACACCAATCCTGAGCCTGTGCGTACCCCTAGACACTCCCCTTACGCTGCCCTATAAAGATCTGTACACAGCAGCTTTGAACTGTCTTTGCTAGCCATCCGCCATAGTGGGTGGATCAAAGACCCGAGCTAACATGGGGTTAGCTCATTAAACTACAATAAAGCCTCATGCAATTTGCATCAAGCTTTCGCCTCCATTCTGTGATTGGGGTGGCCAAGGTCCTGAGCTAAGATTCTGGAAGCCTCAGCTTTCCGAGGGTCTTACAAGATGACTTTACTTTACTTTACTTTCCCATACACATACCCCAGAAATAAACCAACTGTAGTAACTCACTGATCACAGAAAAGAGTGGCAATGTTTTTATCAAATTCTATGACAAGTTAAAGCTTTATGGAAATGAGATCTCTGTGATGACCGTTCTGTCTTTTCCTTTGGTGGTGTTCACATGAACATATAATTGATAAAATGGTGCCAAAGTATGAGCACATACCAATGTACTGCCTGAGACTGTACTATAACTATGTAAGTCTTACACTATGAAAGAATTTGAGAGGGAGAATAATCACATGTGTTTTAAATTTTTATGGTACTGATTAATGGAATACATTTCCCTTCTATAAACATAGGAGAAATTCATGAACTATTTCATTCCATTTCTAAATGCAAAAGAAGTAAAACATAATTAGGATCACATAAATAGGGAATCACACAAAAGAAAAAAGATGGACTCTTCAAACAACTCTTATGTCCACATTCATACAAACCACTACAATGAAAATAAAAAACTTAACTTTAAAAAGAACTGCATATGGAAACTAACACTGTTTTGACCCCATAGTATTAATAAATCTCTTAAGTCTTTACCATGTGTCATTTTGACATTACCTGATAGTTATCACTGATAAATACATTCAGGGGTGATAGGACAAGTTGCAGCATAGTCTCCCTGAATCCTTTTTTCATTTCAAAACACAGTCGTTCCAAGAATGCTGTTGGGCACTCAGGACCATCAGTACTTCCATGCTACAGTTAAATAAAATATCACCATCAAAACACAAACTTCAAAAATAACATTTATCATGATTAAGAGAATTTGATTCTTCAAAAGGAATACCAGTGCATCTAACCAAACTAACGGTTCTGTCCCCTTTGTAACAGCATAAAAACTGTAAGTCACTAGTTGCTCCAGAGTCCTCTCTTCCCTATATAGCCCTGGTCTGAAGTCCCTGGCTTCTTAGGATATGTCAGGCCAGTCAGCTTCAACAGGCTCAAGAGCAAGCTTCAAGTGAAGCAGAACCAAACTAAATCCAAATCTACAACAGTACAACCTCCAGAGTCAAGCCTGAACCTTTTTTGGAGTGGGGGAATGGGGTGGGGGTAGGGATTCTATGCAGCCAGAATGCCCCAAACTGATTTGTAGCCTCATGATAAAAGTTAAGAATATGTAAAGTTCTAGAATATCCACTAGGTTACTACAACATCATAGCAAAATATTCTAAAGTTACAAAGCACAAGGAAGGAAGAGCTTAAGTGAAAACAAAAGAAACAACCAAAAGTAAAATCATTGATGATCAAATAATTATATAATAAAAAAAATGTAAACAGACAACCAGAAGCTTTTGAATTTAAGTTTTCTCTTATGTGGGTATACCAAAGCACAGATATATAGTTTCCTATGCTAAACAAATAACATAATTTACCCCAGATCATTTTTATATTAAACACTTACCACGGGAAGACGCCCATGAACTTTATACAAATTAACAAGTACTGTAATATCCCAGGGACGTAAGGCAAGTGGATGAATCGACTTGGCTGAACTTTCATTTTCTTTTTTGTCATTGTCCATTCCAACAGCAGTCCACCCAGAACTGGAGGATGTTGACAGTGACAAAACAGGGCTTGAAATAACCTCTTCAAAATCCATGTACATGTCATCTTCTCCAAAATAGTTCTCCTGTAAATAATTTTAAAAATAAGTTGCCATCAAAAAGGTATGCAATAAATTTTCTATAAATATTTTTAAATAAGCTATAATTAATAAGAGACATGCCTATGAGCCCTAAATTTATACAATATGCATCTCTCTAACCTGCTGTATTTAATTAAAAGCATCAGGTCTACTTCCATCTTATGAGAAAATGTATTTCCCTTAGTAAATAAATATTCTGCATCAAAATATACAATATAATAAAGCTCTTTGACAATTTACAACACTTTATATCCTCAAAGAGACCTCTGAAGGAATGAAGGGCTCAATGGTTTTCAATCTTTGCTTCTTAGAGTCATGAGACAATGCCAGAGAAATGTTTTGAGCAAAGCAGATCCATTCACTGAAAATTAATATGGCTAAGTCCGATTAGATAAATATATATTGTGCATTTCAGTTGGAATATTTATTAGAAATATTCAAAAGCTTTTTAAAACAATCTAGTTTGTTTTGTTAATGAAATGCAAAACATGCTTTGCCAACAATTATCAAATTTCTTTTCACATAGTTCATTGATTTTTATTTTATACACAAGTGTTATCTTTCTGATTTCCTTATATTTGCAAATAAAACTTACTGTCTTATGAAACAAAGTTTTGATTGACATTCTTTTTATTATCACTGCTGTTATATTGTTAAATATGAGAATCAAGTCAGTATTTTGGCATGTTTTGTATTATGGGTTACTGACAAATTTATTTTTATTTTTTTGTTTGTTTGTTTTTGTTTTGTCTTTCGAGACAGGGTTTCTCTGTGTAGCTTTGGAGCCTATCCTGGCACTCGCTCTGGAGACCAGGCTGGCCTCGAACTCACAGAGATCCGCCTGCCTCTGCCTCCTGAGTGCTGGGATTAAAGGCATGTGCCACCAACGCCCAGACAAATTTATTTTATGACTAGGTTATGAACATCATCTCACAGCACCTTTTCCTAGGAAAAGATACTCTTTAAACCCATACAAAACAGGAAGACTAAAATTAAAATCCCACTGCTATTAACTCAACCAGCACTTTTCCCTCTATTTTCTAGTATTGTCTGCCTCTAAATAATAAAGATGCAATCTAAAACCTTGATAATTGGCCTTATAAAATGGAAATATAAACAAACTGAAGCAAATAAAAAGATAGTTATATCTTAATTCCAAAATTAAATTTCATGTACATGCATGTGTACTATATGTGTGTAGTATATGAAAATAGGGTGAATGCACATGCAGAGGCCAGAGGAGGATGTCAAGTGTCTTCCTTAACTGTTCTTTTGCTTTGAGAACACAACCTTACTGAAATGCAGGATCACCATTCAACTAGGCTAGTTGGTCAATATGTTTCCTGGATCCACTTGTCTCTGACCCACAAGGCTAGTGTTACAAGCATACACAATTGCACATGGCCTTTTTATGGGTGCTCAGGATTCCACTCAGGTGCTCATGTTTGCACAGCAAGTACTTTTACCCCCTGGGCCATTTCCCCAGGCTCTACAATATGAAATTTATAAAAACCTAATGTGTTTATTGATCAAGCTCAATTCAAACCATTATTTTCCTGTTTTTAAAACACACACCATCCCAGTCTTGGAGACAGGTTCAGAAGGTATATGGCAGGCATGGAGTCCAGACAAGAATGAAGTAGATAAAAATCCTTAATGTGATTTTATTGGTAAACAATTTTCTGACCCAAACATCTGATGAGCCCCACCTTTCTACAAACCAACCAACCGTTTACCCAGTTATGACACATATGAACCACAATGACCACCAGCATGGCACAATAACTCTAAGGGTGCAGTAACGGCATACATACCTCAATGGTAACCAATAGCTCTCTAACTAGACTTAAGACCTGCTCAACAAGAGGGAAACCATGACTGGTAGTGGAAACCCAGCTAATTATTCAGTGCTGTGAAGTCATGGATATTGGAAGAGAATCTACAACCACTACTAAACCAGCACAATCTCTAACAGTCTAAACATTTGTTCTTATACTCACAGATAAGTATAGTCTTCACCCTTCACCAAGGAACTCTGGCCTTGCAACACATAGAGACCACTATAGAAAACTACAGCAGATGAAAATACAGAGTTGTGAAGCCCAGTTCCAATAAACACATCTTCAAAACACTCCCACACCTAAGATGAAGGGAACATTGAGGAAGGAGGGTAGAAATATTATAAGAACCAAAAGATCAGAGAGGGAGTCTACTGTGAGATTGTGTCTCCTAGTAATATCAGAAACACCACCTAGAAGTCTCACCAACTTGACTGCCTGCACATTAGCTAAACAAGGACAACACCAAAAAGCACACCAAAGTAGACAGAAAAAGCCCATAAGGCCTCAACCCGACAAAAAAACAACTACAGGCAACTGAGGAATGCTGAGAGCAGAAGAAACAATCTTCTCCAGGGAAGGGCAACACTGATTGGTCATATTCAAACACTGTTGCTGAGGCAGCACATAATGAGAAAACTTTAGATACAAGAGAGGGGAAAGGGGATCCACCATCCTGGAGACTGGCTGAAATCTCTCACCTGAGAGTCAGGAATGTCAGCACAATTAACATTTGCTATGAAGAGGATAGGAGGGCGTGGTCAGGGTGATGTAGGGAAGGTTTAAGAGTGAGGGATGCTTTCATCTTCGGCTTGCTGTACTTACTGCTGCCCCGCCAGCTGGCTGGATTACTCTGTAAGTAAGGCTTTACCGTTATTAAATTCCTTTGTATTTTTGCCTGGCTCCGTATTGGTAATTTCCCACATTATGCCTACATAGAAATATTCCCTGATACAGAGATATTTTAAATCAGATTGTTAAAATAGCAATGCTCTATGCTTGATGCCTAAGCATATACTGCCTTACTCATTTCCCAAAAGTAAACCTGCAATTTTATAGGCATTTCACAGACAGGACTATGAAATTCCTACAGTATTGTTCTTTGTTTGTTTGTTTGTTTGTTTGTTTGTTTCAGGAGTTTGTTTTGTTTTTATCTAAACACTCTGTACAATCCTTGTCACCTATGGTTTTGCCTTATAAACTGCAATCAGATCTAAGGCATCTCAGAAATTACCTCATGGTCTCATAGCTATTCCCTAGCAGCTCCTTAAGATGCAATTTTGGAAGCCACCTGTGAAGATTAATCATCATTTCTACCTGATGAGATTTATATATACAATGGAAATATATACCTTTGAGTTAATCTATGAGGGTATTTCCAGGAAAGTTTAACTGGGCAAAAAGACCCACCCTGAATGTTTATGAACAGGATGCAGCTCATAGCTATGCCTGTGATAATAGTAATGAGGCTATTAACATTCACAGTGGAAGGGTGGAAGTTGTTATAAGACCCTCACCTAAGAACCTGCTCCAGCCATGGTTCTGGAGGGTGCTACAGAATATAGGATGTGGCAGATTGATTAAGAGTCGGAAATATTTAGTGGTCCAGCTTTTCACAACTGAAAATGCTAGAGTTGGGACGTCACAGTAGCACGGCTAACTTTGAGATCCCCATGCTTCTGTTAAGTAATCCCAGTAAAACCACTGGTACACCAAGACAGAGCTAGATGCTTTCTTTGATCTGTTGGTGACCTCTCTATCTGGGGTCAATAGTTTCATTGTGTCTCCTTAGGAAAAGTCATTTAAGAAATTCCCATTTACTAAGATTTCAATAACTAAATCTCCAGAGTTGTAAAATTGAAAGGGAGGGGGCACTATAAAATTAGATCCATAAAACATCCTTGTCACAAGTAACTCTACTGCTATTAAATAGAATTTCTCTTTGATTATCAGAAACATTTTACATCCGACAGAAAAATAAATGGGGGATGGAGAAGTAAAACAAGATAGCAAACTCCTGAGAAAAGCAGTTTCATGGAGTTCATATAACTGATATTAGAAAGCTGCTCTAATCATAATCAGCCCTGTTAGTTATGCAATATGATCTGACAGGTTACAGCATTTATTAGAAATAATAAATTAGTAAGACTTGATGATAACTTGTGGGAGCCATTTTTAAAGTGTAATTTGAATATAAAAAGAGTAAAAATAGATCTTCTTTCCAGAAATACCCATGGAATATTATGTGAATAATCATCCTACAGATATCAATCTAGAAGTGCCATCCAACTATGCAGTTAAACAATATCAGAAGAAAAGTTATGCCAAAAAGAAGCAGTCCTGGATTTATTCTTTACTCAAGAATACAATGCACATTTACTTAAAACTTATTAATTTGGTTTACTCTGAGATAAATTAGTTTCTGTTTGTAGAATATAGCTCAAAAGAAATGTTAGCTAATTATGCTCAAATATTGAGTGATATTTCTGTTACATTAAATATATTTTTAATATATACTTTAATATCTTAAAATCTGTTCCTATATCTGTCTCTCCTTCCACTTACTCCTTTAGCCTCTATCCTTCTAACAACTATTACTTAGCAGCTGCACTAGAAGAATGCAAATAGATCCATATCTTACCACTCTGCACAAAACTCAACTCCAAATAAATCAAGGACCTCAACATAAGATCAGTTACCCTAAATCTAATAGAAGAGTAAGTAGGGTACTCATTTGCATAGGAAAAGACATTTTGAACAGGACACTGGTAGCACAGGCATTAAGATCAACAATTAATATATGGAACTTCATGAAACTGAAAAGCTTCATACAAATCGGGAGGCTATAGAATGGGAAAAGGTCTTTACCAATTATAAATATGATAGAGGCTTAGTATCTACATTATAAAGAAATAGAAAAGCTGAAAATCAAGAAAACAACTCAATTTAAAAATGGGTTACAGAACCAAAAGTTCTCACAGCATAAAACACAAACAGCTAAGAAATACCTCAAACATGTTCAACATCCTTAGCCATCAGGGATATGCAAATTAAAACTATTTAGGTTTCATCTTACAGATGTCAAAATAACCAAAATCAATAAAAACAAATGACAGCTCATGCTGGTGAGGATGTGGGATAGGGAACAACCATCCCTTGCCAGTAGGAGTGCAAATTTGTATAATCACTATGGCAATCAGCATGGTGGCTTACTCAAAAAGCTGGGAATAGATATACCTCAAGATCCAGCTATAGTATTCTTGATGCTCAAGAGTACTCAAATATACCCAAAGAGCTCAACATCCTTCTACAGACACATTTGTTCATTCATGGCCATTGCTGCTCTATTAATAAAAACAAGAAATTAGAAAAGCCTAGATATCCATAAAATGTTGAATGTATAATAAAAATGTGATAAATTTATACAGCAGAGTAATATTCAACTGTGTTTCTTGTACTCTGGTTTTTTTTGTTTCTAGTTTTGTTCATTTGTTTTTTTGAAAGAGAAAAAAAGAAAGGAAGAAATGTAGGGAGGGAGGGAAGAAAGAAAGAATATAGTATTGGGTTTACCGGGAGGTAGGCAGAATCTAGTAGTAGTTCGGGGAGAGCAAACATAGAAAAAATTATTTTAATAAAAACTTGGTCATTGGGGGGAAAAAGTCCAGTACATACATAATACCTCAACAACAATTTAAATCATCTAACTGGCTATTTCTTGAGTCCCTAATTTTCTATTATCACTGCTTAGCACATGTTTAAAATCTTTTCTTAATACCTTTATACACAAAAAGGCGTTCAGCAGAGGTCCATAGAGAGTTATCTGAGAATCTGGGGACAGCTCCATTTCTACATGAAGTTTATCAGGTGGAAGTTCTGAGGGATCAACAGGAGGGCGTGGTGAAGTAGATGGAGAAGAAACAACTCTCTCTGATGTTTTCTGGGCCGGCCTTAATACAGATAGCATTGTTTCTTCCATTTCTGACACTGAAATAAATTGATTGAGGTGGAAAGATTAGAATACCAGGAAAAAACAAAATGACTTTTTAGAAGTTCTTCAAGAAAATTATAAGAAATTTCATTATGCTTATATCAAATAATCATAATATTGTACCTGTAATATTTAACAAAAACAAACTTGGAAGACCAAAAATAAAAAAAGCAAAGAATTTGAATGACATATGGAGAGAAATGCATTAATTAGAACTTATGAAAAGCTTCTATAATACATAATGTTTTAAATCCCTAAAATAAAAATTCAGGTCACAATTAGGCATTGACTATATCTAGGCATCAAATTAAAGTTGTTTCACATACATACCTATTTAAATATGTGTGACATTTATTAAATACTCTAAGTATGAATAACTATGAAAACTGTTCTTTGATATATAACAAATTGGAAAATAAAATCATTTTAACTCTTGAATTTTTTTTCTGTACTCAGAAATGCAGCAAATTAGTTTTGATAATCCAGAAGTGCATGACAATTGTAAAATTGCATTAAAAACTCACATTTCATTCAATTATTGTCATAAATATACCATATAATATACTATACTTTGTAGTCCAACTTTACTGCTCTTACTTTGCTGGACCTTAGAGAAAATATATCTTTTTAACTCTAAAATAAACTAAGTATATTATCTATATCACAAAGTACTAATAAGGATTAAATGAGGTGATATAAGTAAGAAAACTGCTTGATACAGAGTAAATGCTCAATAAAACTATCTATAATTATTTCAAAATAGTTAAAAAGAATACAAGTTCTTATGTGTTTGAGAATGCATACCTGTCAATTTTACCTTTTGTATCTTCAGTAAGTATCAATTAAAACAGCAGCTGTTTCAAAACAAAAATGATACTCAAACACTTACATGACTGTTTTAGCTGTTCATCTGCTTTTTGAGGATAAATTGGATGCCACGTATAATTGATGGTAAGCATGACACTTGGGACAGTCCAGCATTCAACCCAACCAGCCCTTCCAAATAAACAACAAAAGATCTGTTCAGACACTTATTCTTTAGTTGTATTAAAACACTAGTTGCAGATTAAGCTTACTAATTGAAAGGAATTTCTCTACCCAGAAGCACAAAATACTCAGACCGCTATTTCATGCCCTTACTTTTCCTGAGTAATGTTGCGCCATTTTGGTTTAACTGTTTTCTGGCCACTCTGACACTCAGCAGGAATACCAGTTTCAGGAGCCATTTTATTTGGGTGACAGTTCTTTACCAGCATAAATAATGAATATTTACTAGGGTGGCAATCTGGTAGAAATAAATGAAGATCAACATCTTCTCCCTAAAAGACAATTTATAATAAAAATCAGTACATAAATATGCTAGCACACTATGTACACCAAAATTCTATTATAATCTTGAAAATAAACTGAAAATTAAATGGTAAAATTTAAATAGCACATTTCACACTGAAAATCAGATATCTGGAATAAGATTTCTAATGACTAAAATTAAATCCTTATTGAAAAGTACAAAACAGATATTACAGAAAGCAGTGCATAGTTTCCAAATAACAATAAAAAGAATATCTTCAATAGTTGTTTATGGATATTACATGATAGTCAATTTAAGAAAATCAAAACTCTAATATGGGATCAGGTAGAGTATCTTCTACAATTCCTTAACTTTTAAAATAGCTTAACTGATAAACCTTGGTTGGGTTTCATTTTTTCTTATGGGTCCTCTATTCTTTGCTTATTTCATTGCCTAGTTCCTCAGCAGACAACATAGTAGAATAGGGTGGTTAAAAGAATGTGCTGCACCCAAAGCTACATTGTCAAGGTTCAAAATCCAACTTGACAACTCACTAGCTACATGAAATTTTACATAATTTATTATTCATAGTTTCCCTTTTCAATGGGTCTAAGTAGCTCATATTCTCCAATTTGTAATCTTTCTGCTTCTGGGTCCTGAATACTACAATTACAGACATCACGCCCCAAAACATCTCAGTTTTCTAAGACACAAATGCAGGTAACTACACCAAGAAGGCTTTAGAGAACTAAATGAGTTATTATGTATATAGCATTCAGAATAGTAGTACATTTAAAAGGGGTTAATGGGAGTTAGCTGTTCCTTCTATTATTGATGTTTTTATTACCATGATTCAAATAATATATTATGATTGGTAATGACTGTCCATACCTTAATATTAGATACATGACAAAATTTCGAGCTTAGAAGTACATAATTGCTACTTTTTATAGTGAAGGCCAGGCGGTGGTGGCACATACCTTTAATCCCAGCACTTGGGAGACAGAGGCAAGCAAATTTCTCTGAGTTCAAGGCCAAACTGGTCTACAGAGTGAAGAAAAATACTTAAGGCTAATCTCTGAATTTATGGTTTATCTAGAAATCAAGTATAAGGGAGTATAAAATTTGTTTATAGTGTGTTTCAGATGGAGGGAGCTCTAACAAAAAATTAAAGAGATTAGAAATGAATTCTAAGAAATTAATTTGTAATTTTCTCAGGTCAATTTCTTGGGGCTGTTAAGGACAGAGGAACACTGACACTCAATCTACTAGTCACTGAAGGATAGTACACTCTCATGGTGGCAATGGGATAGACAAGAGCACACAGAATCTCTGGGAAATCAAGCCAACTAATAAAACTCTGGAATAAACAATGCATCCAATTATACGTACTCTTAAGGAAAATCTGGTATTGCATGTAGCTGGAACAAAGTCCGTAAAAGGCAAAGAAAAGTCAATGTTCAATGTTTCCCCACAGGCTGCCAGATATACTAGAAAAAGAAAAAGTAAATCTACTTTAATGTCAACAAGATTTAAACAGCAAAACTACATTAAATGTACACCTAAATAAAATGAACTGTATGAAAGCATAAAAATATAAAAACAATAATGAAATACCTCAGAAGATAATATAGGAAAATCAACTCCAGTTGTAAGTGAAAGAGAGAAGCAGATTCATGGATAAAGGGTTGTCATGAGATAGCCCTTTAGAAGGGCTTTAATAGGAGTTGGCGTCCTGAAGAAGGAATGCCGTAGGAGAAATACTCATCATGTATAGCACTGGGTTGAGAATGGTTATAATGGTGTAAAGATGAGCTTTCAAGGTTTCTGAGTCTTAAATTTTTAGGAGAAAGGAAACCTTTGCACCACTTACATAATTTAGCCTCACCTACCTACTGAGGAGGCAGGCACTAACAGGACAATAAATTATCGTGTATCTAGAAGGGAGCTTATTTTTTATGCAAAGGCCTGAGTACTCGATTACCATAGGCACTTATCAAATTTTTGTCTTAAGGGACAGACTGCAAAGGCACACTACCTGGTTTTTTTGGAGACAGGAAAGAAGGGAGGAAGGAAATTTATTGTATTTTAACACTTGTTTTTGTGGCACATCTTAATGAGTAGATTAATCAAACTTGTAGCATTCTTACCATTTTCCTGTTGTTTAGTGGAACAGTCAATCCAGTTATGTTGATTAGCAGCCCAAATCATTTCGAATTGATGAAACATGATTTTAAAATTCCATGTGTATGGAACAAATGAAAAAATATCTGGAGCATTATCACTAGACCAGTCTTGAATCAAATCTAAAAACAGAGAACAAAAAGTAAAATTAACTAAATGTGCACATGCACGTGTATACATTATCACGTGTGTACACACAAATACAGCATAGCTAAGCAAAAATAAATTCTTTTGTAAATTAAAAAAAAAGAATCTTTATACTTGTACTCTGGCTTCTTTGAATCCTCTTCTTATTGTGTTTATTTCTACCTATTTGTTATTTGGGAGGCATGATGGGCCTGTTATGAGTGAAAAATATCTCACTTTAATAAACTTTCTTAACAAATACAGCTAAGCATGGTGGTGAACCCCTTTAATCCTAACTCAGGAGTCCAAGGCAGATAATCTCTGTGAGGTCCAGGCCAGCCAAGGTGCATAGTGAGGCCATGCCTTAAAAACAGGGAAAAAAGGGAGATAGAGAGACGGCTCAGTGGTTAAGAGCACTGACTGCTCTTCCAGAGAACATGGGTTCAAATCCCAGCACCCACATGGCAGTTTAAAACTGTCTTTAACTCTGGTTACAAGTGATTTGACACTTTCACACCAATGTGCATAAAATATAGTTAAATAAATAAACAGATAAATAAAAAGAAAAAAGGAAAGAAACACCACTAATTTCAAATACAAATGAACATTTTTCATATTTGTTAATGAAATAAATATCTACTGAGTGTCTATTGTATGGCAGCCTCTGTTCTAGACTCTGGGAATGCAATGAAATAAACAAATGCAGTCATCTTAAAAGTTAAAAACAATCATCCATGCTTATGTGCTATGCTTGAATTGTTCCTTTTTAAAAGTGTTTTATTAAGTTTTATTTATTATTACTATTGTGGGTGATGTAGGTGTCAGGCCATAAGCATGCCACAGTGCACATACGAGAATAAGTTTGTGGAGTCAGTTTTCCCCTCTCACCGTTACATAGGTTACAAGGGTCAAACTCAGATTTCCAGAATTACACAGCAAGTAACTTTATGCGCGGAACTATTGTGCTGGTCCCTATTTGCTACTTTTAAATTTGTGTTTCTACATGTAGTCTGTTTCTATTATCTTACTTTTCTTTTACACTTTAAGAAGAAAAGGCTCTATTTATGATAATACTAACTTTGGTGTAAAGTAGTTCCCAGAACTTTTTCCTTCTGTCTTCCTATCATTTGTATGGATTGTATAGTCAGCAACATGTTTGAGTAACAGTTATATTCTGAAAGGTGTCAAATTCATCATTTTATACTTACAGTTCATAGAAGCCTGGTGCCATGTAGGTAAAATTAGATGTGCATGTTTGACTTTGATATCAGACCACAATAACTTTAAGTTTTGGCTTTATTTTATTAGCAATATAATTTTGAAAATATACTTGTACTATTACTTTCTCCTTTACAAAATAAAAACAATTTTCCCAACATTTTAGAAGAACTGAGATAATTTGTGTGACATTTTAACAACTAAATAGCACCAAGTAAGTATTCCATAGAATGCATTTATCATTGAGGATACTCTAAGGAAATTTACAAATAAAACCTAAATATTTAATGTCATTTTGTTTTTAAAGAGGATCTTTAAACTGAAAAAATATGAGTTTGAGTCATTAAAGAAAGCAGTCATAAATGTACTGTTTAAGTTCACTTAAAAATAGCTGCCATCTACATATTAAAGAGATAAAATCCTGACTTATTAAATGGCAATCTTAAATGTAATTGATTTCACCAATAAGATGTAAATAAATGATATATGACAATTAACCTTTCCTTTTAATAGAAAAGGGAAATTTTGGCATATCAAATTTACTTTAAATACACCTTTATTTCATTTAAAAATTAAAGGAAATGATTATACCAAAATGATTAAAAAATAAAGGAAATGATTATACCAAAATTACAGATGCAAACATCTGTTTACAAACTTTATTGTGGCTGGTATACATGTAAACGTTGACACTTCCACCCCCACTCCCAAACAGTTATCTTGTTCCCTGTTATACAAAGGTAGACATTGTCCTCAAAAACAGAATTATGCAGGGAAAACATTTGAGAAGATACTTATACTTCAGTTCTAAATCACAGCCTCCTGAAGGAGCCTGACTCTATTCCTTTTTTCAGGTTTTATTCCTTCAAAATTCATCCCTGAAAGTAATCAATTTCACAATAAAATTCATCATTTTCCAGGCTGACTTCATTTTTCTCCTTAATAAATTCAGTTTATTAATCTTTTATTTAAACTGAAAACAATCTTTATTTTACATACCAATCCCAGTTCCCTCTCCTTCCTGTCGTCCCACTCCCCACCCCACCATCTCCCCATCCCACCCCCCACATCCACTCCTCAGAGAGGGTGAGGCCTGCCATGGGGAATTATCAAAGTTAGTCACATCATTTGTGTCAGGATCGAGCGCCCCCCCCCCCCCTGTATCTAGGCTGAGAGAGTATCCCTCCATAGGGAATAGGCTCCAAAAAGCCAGTGAATGCACTAAGGATAAATACTGGTCTTACTGCCAATGGCTTCATAGACTGCCCAAGCCCCCCAATTGATACCCATGTTCAGGGGGCCTAGTTCAGTCTTAACACCGGTTCCCCAACTGTCAGTCTGAAGTCAGTGAGCTCCAACTTGCCCAGGTCAGCTGTTTCTGTGGGTTTCCCCAACATGGTCTTGACCCCTTTGTTCATCACTCCTCCCTCTCTACAACTGGACTCCAGGAGTTCAGCTAAGTGCTTAGCTGTGAATCTCTGCTTCTGCTTCCCCATCAAAATCCCAGCACAAATCTTCACAGACCTTGAAAGAACTATACTCAACTTCACATTGAAGAACAAAAAAACTAGGATAGCCCAAACAATCCTTTGCAATAAAAGAACTTCCAGGAGCATCACCATCCCTGACTTCAAGCTCTACTATAAAGCTATAGTAATGAAAACTGCTTGGTATTGGCACAAAAACAGACAGGTAGACCAATGGAATCAAATTGAAGACCCTGATATTGATCCACACACCTATGAACACCTGATTTTTAACAAAGAAGCTAAAATTATACAATGAAAAATAAAGTATCTTGAACAAATGGTGCTGGCATAACTGGATCTTGACACATAAAAGATTGCAAATAAATCGATACTTATCTATCACCATACACAAAATTTAAGTCCAAATGGATCAAAGACTTCAACATAAATCCAGCCACATTGAACCTCTTAGAGGACAAACTGGGAAGTACCCTTAATGGATTGGCACAGGAGACCACTTCTGAACATAACACAAGTAGCACAGACATTGAGATCGACAATTAATAAATGGGATCAACTGAAACTGAGAAGCTTCTGTAAGGCAAAGGACACAGTCAACAAGACAAAATGGCAGCATACAGAATGGGAAGCGATCTCCTTATAAATTCTTATGGCTCAGCATTCTTACTCAAACTACATATCCTGTCTGAAAATAATATAGTCATCTCTCAATAACCATAGATTAAATCAACCATGGGTTCATGATGTTTTTCTTTGTATATGAACTAAACATGTAGACATTTTCCTGTCATTATTTCTTAAATACTACAAGTAATTTTTTAGGAAATATCCATACTGTAATTAGTATTTTGAGTAACTTAAATATACAGGAGGTATACAGAAGGATATACAATCCATATGCCAGAACCATATCATTTCATAGAAGGCATTGAGCATCTATAGATTTTTGTATCCACAAGGAACCTACGACCTATGGATATCAAGTGATGCCTACACTGTAATTCATATCTTTCTGTGAAAGGAAAACAACCATTTTCAATGCCAGGTACTACAGAAAGCAAGAAGTCTGAAGTCCAAATACTGATCTCTTCTACAACTGCTTCAATAATTCTATGCTTCTAGTTACAATAATGATTATAATTATTATCTTGGAGGCAAAAATACTATTGCTTTTTAGAGTTATGTGAACAATATATAAATTAATATGATTTGTAAATGCCAAAATGCTATGTAAATCATACCTAATATATTACACCAAGGCTCATTTTATAAAGGCCATTTCCACCACTAATAATCCTTCCTCATTTTTACTGAGTGGCTTCAGATGGTAATGATTTCTGATGTTCTTTCATCTTAGATGCAGTGCTAGCACCACAGTTTACCCTAGCTCAACATAAATACTGTTTGGCATTGTTTGATTTTATGTCTAGTCTGTCTATCAATATACTTGAAACTAATCATTCAAAACAGGAAAAAATATAAGTGATAGATCCATAAGTTCTCTGTGGGAAAGAATCATATTTAGTATTTGTTTTAATTGTTATGAGACTTGAAATGTCTAGTGGAAGCATCTATCTACCATATACTTACATTAGTTAAAAACATGAGAAAAAATTGGTATAAAATAGAAATTTGAATGGCTTAATATATTAGGAAATGAATGTAGTTTTTAAATAAATTTATTTGCCAATTTTTATTTTAACAAATCTTTTGTTGTTGTTGTTGTTGTTGTTTAATTTAGTCATTAGAACCTACTTTAATAATGAAGAAGAAATAACTTGAAATTAGAACTTGCCAGAGCTTAGGAGTGAATAGTTATGATGATGATACTGACATTCCTTTTTTTCCCATTTTTTTATTTGAATTAGAAACAAGATTGTTTTACATGTCAATCCCAGTTCCCTCTCCTTCCCCTCCTCCGCTACAACCCCCAAACTAAAACCCTACCTATCACATACCCTTTCTGCTCCCCAGGGAGGGTGAGGCCTTCCATAGGGGGTCTTCAGAGTCTGTCATATCCTTTGGAATAGGGCCTAGACCCACCCCGTGTGTCTTGGCTCAGGGAGTACTCCTCTATGTAGAATGGGCTCCCAAAGTCCACACCTATGCTTGTAGTACTGATCTACTACAAGAGTCCCCATGGATTTCCAAGGTCTCCTCACTGACACCCATGTTCCTGGGGTCTGGATCAGTCCCATGCTGGTTTCCCAGTTTTCAGTCTGGGAACCAAGAGGTCTCCCTTGTTCAGGTCAGCTGTTTCTGTGGGTTTCACCAGCCTGGTCTGGACCCTTTGCTCATTACTCATCCTTCTCTGCAACTAGATTCCACTTCAGTTCAGTGGTTAGCTGTGGGTGTCTGCTTCTACTTCCACTAGCTCCTGGATGAAGACTCTACGATGGCATATAAGTCAGTCATCAATCTCATTAACAGGGGAGGGCATTTAAGGAAGCCTCTCCTCTGTTGCTTAGATAGTTAGTTGGTATCATCTTTGTAGATCTCCAGATATTTCCCTAGTGCCTGATTTCTCTGTAAATCTAAAATGTCTCCCTCTATTATGGTATCTCTTATTATCTTCTTTTCTTCTATTCTTCCCCCGACTCAAACTTTCTGCTCCCTCATGTCCTCCTCAACCCTCCTATTCTCCCCTTCTCATTCTCCTAGCTCCGTCTCCCTTCCCCCCATGCTCCCAATCTGCTCAGGAGATCTTGTCCCTTTCCCCTTCTCGGGGGAACATGTATGTCTCTCTTAGAGTCCTCCTTGTTACCTAGCTTCTCTGATGGTGTGGATTGTGGGCTGGTAATCTTTTGCTCTATGTCTAAAATCCATATAAGAATGAGTACATACCCTGTTTGTCTTTTTGTGATTGGGTTACCTAGCTCAGAATGGTTTTTTCGAGTTCCATCCATTTTCCTGTGAATTTCAAGATTCCATTTTTTTTGTTGTTTGTTTGTTTTGTTTTTTTTTTGTTTTGTTTTGTTTTGTTTTTCTGCTGAGTAGTACTCCATTGTATAAGTGTACCACATTTTCTCTCTCCATTCTTCAGTTGAGGGGCATCTAGAGATGCTTCCAGGTTCTGGCTATTACAAATAATGCTGCTATGACACAGTTGAACAGATGTCCTTGTTGTATGAATGTGCTTCTTTTGGGTATATGCCTAACAGTGGAATTGCTGGATCTTGTGGTTGACTGATTCCCAATTTCCTGAGGAGTCGCCATACTGATTTCCAAAGTGGTTGTACAAGTTGGCACTTCCACCAGCAGTGGAGAAGTGTTCCCCTTTCTCCACATCCTCTCCAGCATAGATTATAATTGGTGTTTTTGATTTTAGCCACTCTGACAGGAGTGAGACGGTATCTCAGCGTTGTTTTGATTTGCATTTCCTTGATGGCTAAGGACGTTGAACACTTTCTTATGTGTCTTTCAGCCATTTTAGATTCCTCTATTGAGAATTGTCTATTTAGTTCTGTACCCCCACTTTTTAATTGGATTGTCTGGTGTTTTGGAGACTAGCTTCTTGAGTTCTTTGTATATTTTGAAATCAGCCCTCTGTCAGATGTGGGGTTGGTGAATATCTTTTCCCATTCTGTGGGCTGTCGTTTTGTCTTGCTGACTGTGTCCTTTGCCTTACAGGAGGTTCCATTTATCAATTGTTGATCTCAATGTCTGTGCTACTGGTGAAATATTCCAGAAGCGGTCCCCTGTACCAATTAATTCAGGGGTATTTCCCACTGTCTTCTAATAGGTTCAGTGTGGCTGGAATTACGCTGAGGTCTTTGATCCATTTGGACTTAAGTTTTGTGCATGGCGATAGACATGGATATATCTGCAGTCTTCTACATGCCAGCATCCAGTTATGCCAGCACCATTTGTTCAAGATACTTTATTTTTTCATTGTATAATTTTAGCTTCTTTGTCAAAAATATAAATTTTTCTTCACTAGTAACTGAAATGGTACAAATAACTAATTTCCACTTTAATAAATCTTAGATTTTAAAACCTTATTTGAAATTTTATAATATCATCATGCAATATTGTCTCCAAACCAACTTCTATGATATCTTTACTAATAAATATTAAGAACTGGGGTGAATAATATTTCTACTTACATAACTGAAGCTTAATTAAGTTTCCACTAAAAGAGACAGTAACTTCAAACTGTTTAGCAGAAATCCCTGAGAGGCCAATGGATCCAAGAAAGATGAAAATTAAGTATTTAATCAAAAGGCCCTATGACATCACCTATCACCACAGTGGTAGTAAGTCAAGGCAGACTGCTACAGCAAATGATCAATTGTGAATGTTACAGTCACACAGCAAGAAGCAACTCTGTCTTACAGAAGACTATGGTACAATAACCAGAGTGACTGCCAAAAATATTTTTATTAACATCTGCAACAAGTACTTGTTGCACTTTAATAGCACTTTTTCCTTTAGATCAAAAGCTGCTGACATTACCGATGGTCTTATCAAATAATGTGATTAGAAAATGAAGCACTTTCTTTATGACCTTATTCATTTGTGCAAAAAATTTAAAAATTACAGACAGTAAGTTAAAGTTAAAAATAATCTTAAATACACACCAATAACTTACTTTAGAACTAAATTGTTAAGTAATATCCCATAAAATGCCAATCAATTGGTATTAGAGCTCTGTATCATTCCGTTATTGTCTCCCTCCCCATTATAATTAAGCCAAACTAATTATTTCCACATGAGGCTTCAGTTTCCACCTTTGTTTGACAGCTTTTACTCCTGGGGCATTGTATTTATGATAAAGCTCTATCCCACATCCAAATCTCTAAAGAACTATTTTTTTCTTGTTACAAAGGTATAAAATCATTGCTAGACTCATAGGAGCTCATATAGTCTGGCTGACCACCTGGGAGCCTACATGGGACCAACCTAAGCTCTCTACATATATGTGACAATTGTGTAGCTTGTTCTACTTGCAGGACTCCTAACAATGGGAGCAGGAGCTATCCCTAAAGCTTTGGCTGGCTTTTGAAAACCTATTGCTCATACTGGGTTGCCTTGCCTAGCCTTAATTAAAAGGGAGGTGCTTAGTCCTGCAGCAACTTGATATACCATGCTTTGTTGATACTCATGGGAGGCCTGCCTCTTTCTGAAGTAGAAGTGGATTGGAAGGGAGGGGCAGAGGAGAGATGGGAGGAAGGAATGGGAGGACAAGAGAGAGATTAAACTGCAGTCAGGATGCAAAATAAGTAAATAATTTTAATTAATAAGAGAAATTAATAATAGAAATACCAAACAAGAAAAAAGAATTGCTGTTGAACAATGGGCATTCCCTCATACCAGCTAGAAAGCTTATTTCCTGTAAATTCTGCCAACAGAAGAAAAAAAACAACAATTCAGACACCTTCACCAAGGATATTCACTCAAGGCTGAACCACTATTAATATATAAGAGGCAGCCTTTTAGGAATATTGGTAAATCTAAAAGGTACTCTAGACATTACTATAATGCTGTCATGTCTTTTAGAATCAATATAAAATGGTCAAATGTGACAGGTAACCTGAGAGATGAGGAGATGAGAACTTAAATGGTACAAATACATTATTAAAAAAAAAAGAAGAAGAATGAATTCGAACAAGTAAAGCATAAGAATTTGCCTGGGATGATATGACACACTTAAGATACCCCCATGGAGGGCCTCACCCTCCCTGGAGAGCAGAGGGGAAATGAGAGGGGCTTGGGGGAGTAGGTAGGGGGACAGGGGGAGGGGAGGGAGAGGGAACTGGGATTGACATGTGAAGCAAGCTTGTTAAAAAAAAAAAGAATTAGAGTGACAGAAAGGTATAGAAAATCTGTTCTAATTAAAGAAATGAAGAGTTACTTTAAAGTAAATTTGTTTAAATCATGACGAGTTCAACTCTATTTTTAGCACTGCTGAAGCAAAAATGAAGTGCCTGAAAGTAAAGTGTTAAATAGCTGAAACTGGGAAGTCTTTAAAAGATTTAAACAGTATAAGCAATGAAGCAAATGTTGTGTCTCCATAGAGCAGTTATTGGTCCTAATAAATCAGATCAACTCTGATGAGACTGAACTTCTAGAGCCAGAATTATAAAAGCTACTAGATTTGATGTAGTAGTATTTATATTATTCATAGACCCAGACTATCTGTTTTTATACTTTTGAAATACGAATTCATTTTTGGTTCTTTATTTTTTTCAACTATGATGCATTGACTTAATTCACACTAACAGAAAAGACTGAACAGGAACTCTAAGTCTAAAACAACATATTTGACTATTTGAGTATGCTGTCATAGATGACAATAATCAAACTAGAATAAGCTAGGAGAGGAAGCAACTGGTTCATCAGTGCTTTACCTTTTACTAGCCTGACACAAAGTAACAGCCTAAACTGAGTTCTTTCATATGCTTCTAAGCTCAAAATTGGATTAATATTTTTCTTGTCATTGTTTGGAGTAGGTGAAAACAGAAAATTTGTATTAAAATAGTCCCTTTGATATTCTCAGCCTAAAACAAATTAAGAAAGCATAATTCCTATCACTAAATCCCTATATTAAATATAAAAGTAAAACCTACAGAATATAAATAAGTTCACCACAGTAAATCACTCTCTCTATTTACCAGAAAAATACCTGTAAAGAAGTTCTTCTGTGCAAAGATGAAGTGGTAGGTGGCTTTATAAACCTCTAATTCACATTGCCATGTCTGTGGCATGTTCCAAATTCTGGGGTAGCTGGCATTGATGTGAAACTGCAAAACAAATGTTAGAGATTAAAATATGACAATGCTAACAGCATGCAAATGAAGTCATACACACTAGTGAGTAATTAAAACTTATTTTCCCACTGAGATGATCAGAAGGTGTCTTTTGAGACTTTTAAAACTGCTACAGCATGAGCAGCAAAATTAAAACAAAAAAAAGTCAATGAAATGATTCTAATGATACTCTGCTATACTTCTACACTGGAGCCTAGCAAAATTGTCATCAGAGAGGCTTCATCCAGCAACTGATGGAAGCAGGTACAGAGACCCACAGCCAAACACTAGGCAGAGCTCAGGAACTGTGCAGACAAGGAGGAAAAGGATTACAGGAGCCAGAGGATTCAAGACACAAGAACACGCCGGGCGTTGGTGGTGCACACCTTTAATCCCAGCACTCGGGAAGCAGAGGCAGGCGGACCTCTGTGAGTTCGAGGCTAGCCTGGTCTTCAGAGCAAGTGCCAGGATAGGCTCCAAAGCTACACAGAGAAACCCTATCTTGAAAAACAACAACAACAAAAAAGACACAAGAACACAACCCAGAATCAGCTAAACAAGGCTTATATGGGCTCACAGAGACTGAACTGACAATCAGGAAGCCTGCATGGGTCTGACCTATATCCTCTACATACCTTATGGTCGTGTAGCTTGGTATTCTTGTGAACTCCTAACAGTGGGAGCAGTGAGCTGTCTCTGACTGTTTTGCCTGCTTTTGGGACCCGTTTCCTCCTACCAAGTCCCTTCATCTAGCCTTAATATGAGGGGATGTGCCTACTCTTATTGCAACTTGTTATACCTGGGAGGCCAGCCCTTTTCTGAAAGGAAATGGAGGAAAAGTAGATTGGGGGAAGGGACTGGGAGAAGTGGGAGGGGAAACTTCAATTGGGATGTAAAATAGAGAAAAATAAATAAAAATTTAAAAAAAAAAACTGCTGTAGCAAACAGTCAGTATTTCTGGTCAATACCCAAATCTTTGAAATACTTTGATTTGGTCAGAATTCTCTCATGCTCTAGTGTCAGCAACATACACCAGCTAACAACCATGCATACCATCATACAATTTGACCCTGGCATTTCTGCACAGGAAAAAGCTGCCTGCCTAGATATAGCAATGCTTTACACAGTCCCATTTATCATCAAGAGCTTGAGAATTCTAATGAGTGCTGAACCATAAGGAATACTGTTTTCCATAGACAGATTTTAATGCTAGATTTTATGTAATAATAGATTTCCTGTAGTAATTTTATATTATTCATAGACTAAGTCTACATGTTTTATACTTGTAAAATATGAATGCTCAAAAAAATGTTTCTTTTTTGTTTTTTTTTTTTGTTTTTTTTTTTTTTTGAGACAGGCTTTCTCTGTGGCTTTGGAGGCTGTCCTGGAACTAGCTCTTGTAGACCAGGCTGGTCTCGAACTCACAGAGATTAACCTGCCTCCCGAGTGCTGGGATTAAAGGCGTGCACCACCACTGCCCGGCCTCTTTTTTTCAACTATGATGGCATCAACTTAATTCACACAACAGAAAAGACTGCACAGACTCTCAAGCTATTCCAACATACCTGACTATCTGTGAATGCTGTCATAGATGATTATAATCAACACACACACACACACACACACACACACACACACATACATATATGGGTTTTTCTTAGTAGTTGTGAAATTTTCTTAACTTACTTGTAGATGACTTAAGACAAGTAATTAAGAACCTTATGACATGACCTTATATAAATGAGTCATCAGTGAATTCTACATAGTGGGTTTTTGTTGTTACTGCTTTTTTTTTTAAGTGCCAGATTAATGAGTATCGTAATCTGAAATTTAAACTGTGGGTACTACCAAACAATCCAAGGTACCTCAAAATTTTCTTCCTTTAAACTTTAGTCACTGACTTGCACAAAGGATAAAATTAGTCAAGCCCTGAGAGAAAATCCAAAAGGGCCAGAACATATACTCAAAGTGTACCGTACTTATAATTTAAGAGAAATAAATGAAGTTTAAAAATAACATTCTAACAACTTTTGGGGCCTTGTACTTACTTCCTACATATTAGAATTAGAGCAATAAGCCAGGGGGTGGGTGTGGGTGTGGGTAGGGAAGTGGGGATAGGGGGTAGAAGGGCTGGCCCACACCTTTAATCCCAATATTTAGGAGGCTGAGGCAGGTGGATTTTTGTGAGTTCCAGGACAGCCTGGTCTACAAAGCAAGTTCCAGGATTGCCTGGGCTGTTAACACAGAAAAATCCTGTCTCAAAAAAAAAAAAAAAAAAAAAAAAAAAGAAGAAGAAGAAAAGAGAAAGAAAGAACAGAGCAATAAAGAAATGACAAAGGCAGTATACAGCATTAAGAATCTCTTCCCAAGTATGATATAACTAGAGTACCTACTTTGCAGTTCTTTAATAAGAAAACATAATAATTTTTTAAATTTTACATTGGAAAATTAAAACCAAATCTGTATCTACTAAAAGAATGCATATCATATATTTAGACTTACTGCTAACATTTCTGCTTCTAAAAGGGTCCGATATTGCATGCTGGTAGTAGCATCAACATGTAATAGTTGTCCTTTAATTGCAGGGGTGTAACCTAGTAAATAAAAATATAAAATTTAAGAACTAGAGTAAAAGCTATACAATTATAATTTGTGTAGTAGAACCGACTCAAAAAAGAAATCCCTGGGAAACAGCTTGAGTATACTTCAGTGAAAGAGAGCTTGCTAACGTAACAAGAGATCCTACTCAGATCAGACAGCTCTGAGTAAACATCATCACCATATAATATCTACTCTGGTTTGCTTGAATGTGAACCCACAGTGGGCTCTCAGTATCCATATGAGATGGTTTCAAGATCCCACACTTAAACCAAAATCTATGATGCTCAAGACCTCTATGTGAAATGTCAAAGTATTTCACATTATTTCATACATTCTCCACATTTGCCAAATTATCCCACATCACTTATAATTAATATTTAATACAATGTAAACACTTTGTAACTAGCATTAAACAGTAATGTTTAGAGAATTACAAGGAAAAAAGTATATAGTACAAACTCAACTTTACTTAAACATTTCCATATTGCAGTTATCTGATATGGATGCAAAGTCTATGGATATGAGGTTTAGTTACAAATGTTTAGTCTTTAAGCAACACATTTCAAATATTAACACAGGCCCCATACTTTTTCTTTATCTATTGACTGAAGTATATATTTTTTCATCATCTTTTTCAACTACTCCCTATATAAAGATAGTTGCTAAATATCGTCTATTTCTCCTATAATGACACTTTCACATCAATAAAGGCCACTCTCAGCACAAGCAGGAAAGTGTAAAAAGTCATATCCTTTCTTAATGTTCTTTTTCAAAGAACACTAGCTGTATGCTACTTTTCAAAAAGTTTTATAGGTAGTCTACCACTCATGCTGCTATTAGGTTTTCTTTTCCATTACTATAACACCTGAATTTAAAACATATTTTAGGCTTCTGTGTTTGGAGTCATGTGTTGTTTTTTCATGATGCCATTCATAGCTCCATAGAGTGATCTTAAAAACCAACAAATTCTTTTGACAATTTTTATTACATTTTATTCATTTGGGTATGTCTATGTGGAGGTCAGAGGGTAACCTGTGAGAATTGGTTCTCTCTTTCTACCATATGGGTATACTGATTCTGCAGTCCTCAGTGAACCAATATTTGTACAACTGTTATGCACTGTAACATGGCATAAGGATGTTTACTATGTGCATTATTGTGCAGGTTATTCTTAAGTCAACTTGACGCAGGCTAAAGTTATCTGAAAGGATAGAAACCCAATTGAGAAAATGCCTCCATAAGATCCAGCTGTAAAGCATTTTCTTAATTAGTGACTGATGGGGGAGGGCCCAGACCACAGTGAGTAGTGCCATCCATAGGCTGGTGGTCCTGGGTCCTGCTTTGGCTGAGAAAACTACAGGGAGCAAGCCAGTAAGCAACATCCCTCCAAGACCTCTGCCTCAGCTCCTGCCTCCAGGTTCCTGCCCTGTTTGAGTTCCTGTCCTGACTTTCTTAGCAATATCTAAATGAAAGCAAATAAACCCTTTCCTCCCCAACTTGCTTTCTAGTCGTAGTGTTTCATTGCAGCAACAGAAATTCTAACTAAGACAATTATCAACGTAAAGATTTTTTTGGAAGTACTTTGCCTGTCTGTATGTATGTGCACCTCATGTGTATATAATGCCCTCAGAAGCCAGAGGAGTGTTATAGATGCTTTTAAGCCACCATGTGATGCTGGGAACCAAAACAGGAACAACAAGTGAAGCGCTTTTAATTGCAGAGCCATCTCTCCAGCCCCTGAAATATCAATTTAAAAGGAAGCATTTCCATATTTGAACCATTATTAATTTTGTACAACCTCCAACTTCCTTTCTGCACTGTGATATACTGTAATGAAGGTATTTTAACAGACTTTTCTTACCAAATAACTCCTATGAATCAGACAGTGCTAGAGAATCTCAGCTCTCTCTTTCTTGGCCTCACATGATTGTTATTTTAAAGCTAGCTAATATAATGGCTAGTTCTTCTCAAAACAAAGGACCTAGAGTTGCGCAGAGGTATATATTATGCCATCCTTAGTCACTGTTTTAATGGATTATTTAAACAGGAAAGCCCAAATTCTGTAGCTTTTATGTAAATATAAGAAACAAGTCAACCTCTCTTTCTCTCTTTATATAGTTGCACCAATATAGGTGACAGAAACAAGATAGGAGAGCTAAATAAAATAAAATATGAATAAATAAAATGAATAGCAGTTATTCATACTATCATTGCCATTTAGTGATCTTAAAATAATAAGAGTTTATTGCTATTCTCTTTACTCTCAAGAAAGTGACTAAGTATACCACAATTTCATCTTAACTCTCCTCAGTCACTAAGATGGGAATAAAAAAATCGAAATTTAACCAAAAGCATTTATTCATGTTATTGATTAATTGCCCAAATTTCAAACATGCAATGAATTATAGTAGCTCAGTTAAAACTGTAGCTGTAAGAGAATTATTTAATATTTTAAATATGCACTATTGTTTTTCTTTCTCAGTTACACTGTTCTAAGTACCCATTATTCTATGAAAAAAAATCTATTAACATTATACCCCCAAAATTTAAAGCCTATTTATCAAATAAGTACTGTTCAAATCCCAGGAGCTGAGGTCAGTACTAGACCTGTGAATAATACAGCATCTACTCTCACAGTATGAAAATCTAACTAGAAAAATATTAAGCAAATTATATTTAGTCCTAAAAGAAATGTGCACAATGTAATAAAAATACAGAATTACAACACCTAACAAGTCAAAAATTGTTCTTCTCTAGATAAATAGTTATGTTATTAAACTTAAATTGCAGGTACATTAAAGCTTAAAACTAGGTTCTCATCTGCTTATGGGTACTTCAAAAAAAAATTACAAACAGAACCATCATATGATCCAACAACCCTATTATTGGGTATATCTCCAAAGACAATGAAATATGTATGCCAAAGAGTCATCTCAGTGCCCATGTTCAATGAAGCACCATTCAGAAAAGTCAAGAGATGAAAACAAATTAAGTATAATATCTACCAACAGATGAATGGACAAAAAAATGTGATAATATGTGAAATAGAAATGTAGCCATTAAAAAAAAGATGAAATCCTATCATCTGTGGCAAAATGGCTCAAAATGAAAGTAATGATGTCAAGTAAAATAAGCAAGACACAAAAATAGATGTGATCTCATTAATGCATGCAACTTAAAAAAAGAAAAAAGTAAATACTGAGCTTAAATCAATTGACAGTAGAATGGCAGTTACTCAAGACTAGGGAGAATAAAGAGAAAGGAAGAGTTGGGAGTGGGTGAACAATGACTACAAAAGTATAGACAGGAATTTCAGGCTGACTCAAAGATAATGAGAATATATTGTATACTTCAAAAAGCTCAAGAAAGCTTGTCAGCATGGTGGTTCGCACCTGTGATAACAGCACTTGCAGGTCTAAGGCAAGAGTATCTCAAGACAAGGCTTGGAGACAAGCCTACTCAACATAGTAAATCCTTGGTCAGCATGGGCTAAATAGTGAGACGCTACCTCAAAAAAAGAAAATTAAATAACTGCAAAGCTAAACAAAAGAATTTTAAATTCTTTTACCACAAAGAAGTTATAGATGTAGAAACACATTTACTTTGAACATTGTAAGTCTATATACATGGGTTCAAACATCACATAGCACCCCATAAATAGGTACACTTTTTATGTTATCAGTAAAAAACTATATTTAAACTAAAAGTTAAGAAATTAAAAATGTTACTAATGTTAATCTGAAAGGACTAACAAACTATATTAGCATATTAATCATGTCACTAATTATTTCAGGCAAAATAATAACTTACCATTTTCTTCAACTGTCATTGGAATATTAATTTCTAAATATGAGCCAGCCCCTACATTTACATGTACAGCATTTGTTTCCTAACAAAAGAATAAGATTAATTTACATGAAATTATGTACTTATATTCCTATCATTTTACTTTTAAATATCAAAGAAATATAATTAATAATTTGAAGTATTAAAAATTTAGAAAAACTAAGGTTCAAATTTATACCCAAATTGTACTAGAACTACTTAACAAAATACAAAGGAGAAACCAGAAAGTAACTTAAAAGTCCATTGTTATTACTATCATTATTAATTTCTTTCCATCATTTGGCATTTAATAAAATATTATAAACATAAAATGCACAAAATTATTTAAGGAAGTATGGGGAGCTCAGAGAAATTAAGCTAAGCATAGAATTATAACCCCAAAAATACTCTGAGAAGTAATTTTCAAATTTTAAATACTATTTTCTACTATATTGTAATAAGTACCCTGTTTTTAGTAAACAGCAAGTCAATGGTAGCATCTGCAATAATATTCATCCGTAGTTCAAATGCAAGGATCTGTCTTGGTCTTCCAGGCTGTGCAATCTCAGAAACTTTCAGAACTTGATAATCAGGTGGAAAGAAAAACTTCCATAAACAATCTCTACACAACAAGGAAAAGGAGTAATGGCTGTTAGTCAAGCACAATCTTCTTTGGTAAGGGACCAAAATCATTGCTATCTCATTACCGAGTGAGACATGGGCAGACTACAATCTGAGCTGTATGTGAGCTGTAAAAACATGCTACAAGCACATCAATTGTGCTAATGATCAAGAACTGAAAGAAGATACCTTAGTTCATCATTTCTCCCTAAGCAAGTGAATTAATTTTTCTGAGGAAACCTGATCAGCCTCCTTGTCTATAAGAATAACTTATTTCACAAAGTGGCACTGATGATTAAATAAAAATAGTTAAGTGTGTGTGACACATGGAAGAATTTTGCATTATTTTCACAGTCACTCAAAAAATTAACCTTTATTTTTATTTATGTGTACAGGCATTTTGCCTGAACAAGTATCTGTGCACTTCATGGATATGTATGTGTCTGGGGGATAAAAAAGGATATAAGATCTCCTGAGACAAGAGTTATCAACAGTTCTAAACCATCACATGGGTGCTGATAATGTCAGGTCCTCTTCAAGACTATCCAGTGCTCTTAACTACCAAACCATCTCTCTAATTCCCCACAATCACTTTTAATCAACATAATATCAACAAAAGGACAAAGAGCAATATATTCTAAAAAGTAAACAAGTATTTAGTTGCTGAGCCTAGTGTATGTCTCCCTATATTATTTGACAAGGATGAAAGAACTTAAGAAATGTTCAACTTAAGAGTCTTCTATGTGAGCCAACATTAGTATAGTGTTCAGAGACTACTTAAAATAAGATACTTGGGAAAAAGTAGATGAACAGAACAAATCTGGAAACTGTGATTCACAGAGTTCAATTTGCCATCATTACATGAAAAGACACAAAAGAAATTCTGCAAATATTCTGAGACTCAAAACATATTACAGCAAGACAAAAAATACAGCATACCTAGAGGTACAGGCAATGAACTATAATGAAAGAACGCTGGATAGGAATGGTTGATGAACCCAGGCTCTTACTACTGAGGTTTCAATACTTTCCCCACATCACACATCCATCTTTCCATCAGAGTAGGGAAACACACACTACCCACATGAACAAAGCACACTGGAAAGTAAACATTGTGATTTAATGAGCTCTGAGTCTAAATGAAAAATACACTGCAGTTCTCTCTCAGCAGGGGAAAGCGTACTAGAGAGGGTTGTGGAAGTGACATTCTATTGCATTAAGTCAGTCATTTTTCTCTAAATAATACTGATTGGTCAGTCTCTAACATGAATTTTTGTGCTGGGCGTGGTGTCACACACCTGTAATCCCAGTACTCAGGAATAGACAGGTGGATCTTTTTAAGTATGAGGCCAATCTGGTCTACATAGTGAGGTCCAGGAGCACAGCCAAGGATATGTAGAGAGATGCTGTCTCAAAAAAACAAAAACTTATAAAAATTTAACTTGGGCTTTTGAGCAAATATGTACTGACACTTTTAAGTGTAGCAAGATTAAATATAATTTAAGAATTGTGCTTTATTCAACTAAAAAAGTACAAAAACATTTCATGTTTTCTTTTTAATATAACTGTTCACCAGGAACCCCCTGAAAAGGCTAATTTCTCCTAAGATTTCTAAAGACAGTTCAAATAGCTCATTACTTAATATAAACCTCTCATTTTCAACTGATATGACAGTGACTACAGCATCATTAAACCAAAAAAGAAAAAAAATTACTATAAAAGGAAAATTAAAATCTAGTAACATAGAGTCTGCTTTATAACCTGAAATTTTGAGCTCCATTGACATTCAAGTTTAATAAATAATCTAACATAGAACTTAGTAATTGTAATAGCGTATTTCAAGGGTTTTCAAAAAATTTATTCCAGTTTTTGAACAACTGTTAAACAATGACTTACTGGGACATGTTATTTAAATATACCTGAAATGCTAACATTAAAAGAACATACTGAACAATCAAGCAGGAACTGCTCAACCAGAACACCAATGGCTTCCCTGACACTTTTTGGTTGGGCACCATCATACCAAGCACTGTCTGAGGGTTCTAGACCTGGACATGTGAAAGAAGAAAAGCAACAGCTCCATGCCATGACTTGTGGCTGGAACAGACAAGACTCAACCAAGCACTACCTGTAACCCAACCAAGAGTCCTGGCACAGGGTGAATGGGCATCATTATGGTGAGTACAGGGTGGGGAAATGGAAGCAAGAAAGGTAGAATGGTTCAATGGGCTGTGGTTAGAGGTAGATCTGAAAGGGTGAGGGTGGTAAGGAACAGGCTGACACAAATGGCCTATTAGCCACCCAAATCCAAGTGATATCTGGGCTTGGGCTATTGCCAAAGGCCAGGTTTGGTCTGAGGCCCTGAAGCAGCTGTGAAGGGGAACTGTGTTGATGTCTGTGGCTCCTGCCACCACTGAGGGTTGTGTTGTGTGGGCTGCCACCTGAGAGCATGTTGGTATCTGAGAGCCATGCCAATCTGAGTGGCCTGCAAGGCTACCTGGGGCCATGGTGACATCCTGGTCCAGGCTGCTGGCAAGGACTATATCTGGGTCTGTGGTCCTACCATAGCTGGAGTCTGTATTGCTGTCCATGGCCCATGTTACCACCAAAGACCACACAAATGTCTGGGGTCTTGGCCGTAACTAGTGTCCAAGAGGGTGTCCAAGGATCATGTTTTCTGCACTATCACCTATGGCCATGGTGTTGTCTGGGCCAGAGCTGCTGCTGAAGGCCATGTCTGAGCCTGTGGCCCTATGCAGACAGGGTCTGAGTTGATGTCCATGGCTCCTGTTATAACTGAGGGCCATGCAGATGAATGGAGTCTGGTCAGCTACCTTAAACTATGTTGGTGTCCTAGGACCATGCCAGGGCCAAACGGAACTGGGTGGCTGGTGCTGCCAACTGGAGCCACTGAGGCATGTGCGCCTAAGTCACTGTCTAGGGCCATGTCTGGGTCCATGGCCCTGTAGCAACTGGGGTCTGGGGTAATGTCCATGACTTCTGTTACCACTGACGGCTCTACAGATGCCCAAGGTCTGGTCAGCGACCTGAGACCATGTTGGTGCCCGAAAGCCATGCTGCCACAAAGGCAATACTAATCTAGATGGCATGTGCTGTCACCAAGGTCATAGTGACATCTGGGTACAAGTTGCTGCTCAGGGCCATGTCTGGGTCTATAGTCCTGCTCTAGCTGAGGTCTGTAATAATGTCCATGGCCCAAGTTAGCACAGGAGGTCATTGTAACCATACTGTGTTGAGCCAGCCCCACCCTTCACTGGCACTAGGATGACTGGCCCTGTCCCTCTAGGCTCCAGATGAAGCATAATCCTAATTGGTCTTATCACTAAAAACTCCGAGACAGGATCTCAGCCCTTTCGGTCTGAGGTTGCAGAGAGGTAAGAAGTGACTGTAGCTGTTCCTTTGCTTCTTGAATCTTTCAGCTTTTACCCCGATATCTGATTCCTGGTTTTTAATGATAAGACCCATTAGGATCACACTTCATGACTGGATACTAGAGTAAGATACCTGGCTATACCCCTCAGGGGAGAGCTACCCCCTCCCCAGGAAAAGATGGCCACACCCCTCACCAGTCATTCATTCTACCTGGCAAGCATATCAGAGCTGATCCTAAGGGTATGAGAGCAGGAGAGATGATCCTGCCCCTTGTGTGCCCCCTAAAACACTTGAGAGAGAGGACCCTGCACCTCTCCTGGGCAAAACAGTAGAGCTGGCCCTGGTGGTATGAGTGTGGGTGAGCTGAATATGAGGAACTTGAGAACAGGAGAACTGGCCCTGCTCCTTGCTGCATTGGGTGAGCTAGCCAAGGCAGTGCTGGACAGCTTGCCAGGTAGTGACAATGAGGGAAAGCTAGCGAGCTGACCAACACAACTACAACCCAAGGCCAGACCCAGCATTATGAGTTGGCCCACCCTACCATCCACATTATCTATGAACTGCTGGAGCATGTGATGGGACGAATCTACTGATTCAAAACAGCAGGATCTCCACAACACAGGACAACAACAGGATATCCAAGAGGAGCCCCAGTGGGAGCACATTATCAGTGGGATAGCAGATATCAGAGGCCTTGAGCCAGACTAATGACTCAAGCATTTACTAGCAATGAACACTTGCAAGTAAAGATAAAAAGACTAAAGGGTAAACTGTGTGACTCATCAGACCACACTACTGCTTCCATGACAAGAGTCTTCTCCTTTTTGTTTTGTTTTATTTCTTTGTTTTGTCTGGTTTTGAGTTTTTCTTTTAAATTTGGTTTTGTTTTGGGGTGAGGGTACAAGGGCAGAGGGTAGATATGAGGAGCTGGGGAGATGGGTGGGATAAAATATAAGATGTGGCTCTTTGAGTCCCCTGACCTACAGAGGCCATCATACCCTTCCTGCCACCGAATCCTGCAGAAGGACCTAGAGGCAGTACAAAGCAGCCAGCATCAGCTATCATCACTGCCTTCCTCCTCCACCCTCTGGTAGAGAGAGCAAGCAAGTGAAGGAACAAGAGGAGAGTATACACCCTTGAACCCATACCCACCAGAAGAGGGAGAGACCCCACCTATACCCACTGGAAGAAGAGATAGGAAGACAACAGTATAAGAACACATCCAACAACAGAAAGACTTACATGACATCACCAGAGTCTAGAGACTCTACACAACCAAGACCTGAAAATCCCAAAACAGAAGAGAATGACCCTAAAAACAGCTTCACGAAAATAATAGAGGCCCTCAAAGAAGATATGAGAAAATCCCTTAAAAAGCAAACCAAAAAAAAAAAAAAATGCAAGAAATCAATGAATCTCTTAAAGAAAGCAAGAAAGCCAAGAAAAAACAAACAGATGAAGGAAATATCAAGACCTGAAAACTGAAATAAAATAGAGACAATAAAGAAAACACAAACTGAGGGAATGCTAGAAATAGAAAAGAAGGGTAAATGATCAGGAACTACAGATGCAAGCATAACCAACAGAATACAAGAGATGGAAGAGAGAATCTCAGGTGCTGAAGATAAACTGGAGGAAATGATTCATCGACCAAAGAAAATCTTAAATCCAACAAATCCTTAACACAAAATATCCAGGTAATGTGGGACACCATGAAAAGACAAAACCTAAGAATAATAGGTATAGAAGAAGGTAAGGAAGCCAAGCTCAAAGGTGCAGAAAGCATATTCAACAAAATCATAGAAGAAAACTTTCCTAACCTGAAAAAGGACATGCCTATGAAAGTGCAAGAAGCTTACCAAACACCAAATAGACTGGACCAAAAAAAAGTCCCCTCATCACATAATAAAACACCAAAAATACAGAATAAAGAAAGAATATTAAGAGCAGCTAAGAAAAAAGGCCAAGTAACAAGTAACAAGCAAACCTATCAGAATTACACCCGACTTCTCCATAGAAACCTTGAAAGCCAGGAGGTCCTGTATAGATGTTCTACAAACACTAAGAGATGATGGATGCCAGCCCAGACTACCATACCCAGCAAAACTCTCAATCACAATAGATGGAGAGCATAAGATATTCCATGACAAAACCAGATTTATACAATACATATCCACAATCCAGCCCTACAGAAAGTTCTGGAAGGAAAACTCCAACCCAAGGAAGTCAACTACACTAAGAAAAACATAGGCAATAGGTAATCTCACTTTACCAAAAGCCAGAAATAGAGGAAAAACTCACACAATACCACCAACAAAAGCAAATCCAAAACAAACAAGAAAAAATAATCAATGGTCATTAGTATCCCTCAATATAAATGGTCTTAACTATAAAAAGACACAGGCTAACAGAATGATATGAAGACAGAATCCATCCTTTTGCTGCATATAAGAAACACACCTCAACTTCAAAGACAGACGTTACCTCAGAGTCAAAGGCTGGGAAAAGATTTTCCAATCAAGTAGCTCTAAGAAGCAAACTGGTGTAGCTATCCTAATATCTAACAAATTAGACTTCAAACTAAAATCAATCACAAGAGATGAAGAAGGTCATTTCATATTCATCACAGGAAAAATCCATCAAGATCAAGTCTCAATTCTGAACATCTATGCACAAATACAAAGGTACACACATTCGTAAAGAAAATACTACTAAAACTCAAATCACACATTAAACACCACACACTTACAGTGAGAAACTTCAACACCCAACTCTCACCACCAGACAGGACCATCAGACAGAAACATCAGAGAAGGTAGGTGGTACCCTCAAACAAATTGGTACAGGAGACCACTTTCTGAACATAACACCAGTAGCACAAATATTGAGATTCACAATTAATAAATGGGACCTCCTGATACTGAGAAGCTTCTATAAGGCAAAGAACACAGTCAGCAAGACAAAATGGCAGCCCACAAAATAGGAAAAGATATTCACCAACCCCACATCTGACAGATCACCAAAATATACAATGAACTCAAGAAGCTAGCCACCAAAACACCAAACAATGCAATTAAAAGTGGGAGTGCAGAACTAAATAGAGAATTCTCAACAGAGGAATCCAAAATGGCTGGATTTCAAGATTCCATTGTTTTTTTTCCACTGAGTAGTACTCCACTGTGTAAATGTACCACATTTTCTCTATCCATTCTTCAGTTGAGGGGCATCTAGGTTACTTCCAGGTTCTGGCTATTACAAATAATGCTGCTATGAACATAGTTGAACATATGTCCTCATTGTATGAGTGTGCATTCAGGATTAGAGTGCATTCCTTGGGTATATGCCCAAGAGAGGAATTGCTGGATCTTGAGGTAGACTGATTGCCATTTTCCTGAGAAACCGCCATACTGATTTCCAAAGTGGTTGTACAAGTTTGCACGCCCACCAGCAATGGAGGAGAGTTCCTCTTTCTCCACATCCTCTCCAGCATAGTCAGTCATTGGTGTTATTGATTTTAGCCATTCTAACAGAAGTAAGATGGTATCTCAGAGTTGTTTTGAGTTGCATTTCCCTGATGGCTCAGTAAATAAATCATCAATTAAATACAAAAATAAAACAAAGGAACCAATAAGTAGGCTGCTCACTGGAGTTTGCTTACAGTTTCTCCATATACAAGTTACTATCTGGATCAAAATGTTTAGTGAAAACTTACTTTGCCACAATGTAATAGTTGACAAAAATTAAACAATGGGGACTAGAGTGATGACTCAGCTAGCTGTTAAACGCCTTTGCTGCTCTACCAGGGGACCTGAGTTTGGCTCTTGGCACCCACACCAGGCATCTCACAACTGACTGTAACCCTAGCTCCAAGAGATCCTCTGGCCTCCATGGGTGCCTGAGCTCAAATGCACGTACATGAATACATATGGATACATAAGAATACTGGCACACATGAATACACATAATTAAAAGTAATAAAAAATATTTTTAAATATTAAGCTAGTATTCAATAAAAATTAAATCTCAATCCACCGGAAAGACTGCTAGAAATATAATCCACTCAAGTACCTCTGCCTGTCAGCCCAGGGTCCATAATTAAAATCTGTTCCTTTACCACAAACGATATCTAGTCCCCAGCATGGAGGTAAGTCTTGTAATTTGCAATCTTCACTGCTTATTTCTCCTTCTATACTCTCTTCTGTTTCTTCTGGAACAAGTCCTACATTCCAAAATATAGAAAAGGAATTAGCTAAAACCACCATTAAGAAGCATCCTTAGATTAGCAGTTCAAACAGTTTAGTCTCAGGTAACCTTGCACTTAAAAATTTAAGAGTCCCAAAGAGATTGGTGTTTTTTGTTTTGTTTGTATGTTACATATCAAATTACTATACTCAAATTTAAATGCCATGATTTTAAAAAGGTTTTATTTAAACAATAAACTTACTATTTACTTACGCAAGGAATAACTTTCAAAAAAGTATAAAATAAAAAATTAATGAAAATTAAACTAAGTTTTCATCTCAAGAAAAAAATTTAAAAACCAACTACATTTTCCAAAACAACTTAGTGAGAAGTGTTTGTATTGCTCTTTACAACAACAGGTATCAGTGTTCAGTCAAACAGAAAAGAAGTAGAGTCTCATAGATGCTCTGCACTTACCTATTGTTAAAAGGCTCTGAAGTAGTCTGACCTCAGGTATAGATGGAAAAGGATGAGACATGTCTTTTCATAGATAAAGTTGGATGATATTCTCTGATACTAGAGCAAAATTCTACAAGTGGCACATCTAAAAGACTACAGTGTAGACCCTGAAACCCACTACTCTTCAAACTCTCTCATATTAAAAATCTACTGCTCTCTCTTGTATTCTGAATAAACCTTTTATCCATGCATGACTCTATAATATTATGTACTGGTCATTTGGAAAAAAGTGATTCACTGAATCATGTTCGTTTTTATGAATATTGGCAAATTTATTATTAAACTTTTCCTAAAACCACTTTAATGTCACTAACAGTTTCATTAGAAAAGCTGTTAATATTTAGATGTTGTCAAACAGCACCAAAGTTTCCAAAATCCCAATTTTCACATGAAAAAACTATATGGTTTGTCTTCAAGTAAAGTTAATGTTCCATGAAAAAAAGTAAATAGATTTGAGACTCAATCAAGTAAGTGTATTTACTAAACTCCCTGGAGCACTCTAGCTTGCAGCACTTCCCTCCCAGTTCATCATTCCAAGTACAAAGACTCTACTTATGGCTCAAAAGTGATAAAACTGGTAATTTTTATGGTTTCATCAAGGAATTCTTTTGAGATTTTTCTGTTAAACCACAAATGTGTGGCAATGACTTCTAAATACCATTGCTTCAACAATGCCATGACAAAAAGGCAGGTAAAATCCTGTTCCTATACTAAAAATACTGTGACCACACAAACCACTGTGATGCAAAAAGAACAGAAGAATGATAAAAGAGCTGAAACAATCCAACGTTAGGAAATTTTCTCAAATGGAAGCCATCTATCAAACACTGAAAGTAGCTAAGTCTTAATTTTTAAGTTTTGAAGTTCAAGTGTAACAAATTTTCATTTTTCCCTTCTAAGTTAAGACAAACTACCCTGTTACACATTCCCTATGGGGTTTTCTTAGGGTTATTTGCATCCTCAATTTTCGAAGCACATCTATGAAACGCAATTTGTAGAAAAGATTAGTCTATAAAACTGTAATACTCAACTCTTAAGACATGACACCTTTTTTCTTAAATTTGACATTCTCATAATCACATTTAATACTTACTGATGCTAACTTTCAGAAGATTTAAATATGGATACAACAGCATTTCATAGAAGAAACAGAACCATTTCTATGAGATATACTTTCAAAAAAGGACATACCTGGCTCATCCATGTAATAGTAGATGTCAACATCATTTGACTGCATCACCACAAAACCTTCTCCCATTAGTCTTGGTGGTCTAGGAGAACAAATATGAGACATAATAAATACATCTTAGACTACAAAATGCTCAGCACTCTAGTGAACAGTAATTAAGAGTGAAGAGGAAAAGGGGAAAAAAGAAACTACAAAGCACATGACAGGTTGTATCTAAAAAAAAAATAAAGAACATCTTTCACACAAACACTATAACAAATGTAACAAGTTACTCTAGTTGTGTATTACATCAGGTTAAATGATAAAATGACCCTGAAAATTTATTGGTAAATTAGTTCAGGAAGAAAAAAGTCCTCATTTTAGGTTTTGAATGAGATAAATCTATTTAAAACAGAGGTTAAATATAACAATAGTTATTGAAATATAATAATCATACTTTGCTTTATGACAAAATTTAAATGATTTCCATTAATACCATTGTAGCCCTCAGTAATATTTAATCTACCAGCATAATAAAGTATAACCTTTCAGAAACAATAAAAGAATTGCCATTTTTATCTGTAACAATTTACATTTTCTCCAAGAATATTTTGCTGATTAACTTAAAATAAATGTAAAGCAAACATCCTGAACTTAAACTCTGACAAGAATATTTCTCTAATTTGTTTCTCCTTACTCTTTAGTTAACAACTTCTCTGCCACATACTATAGCACTGCCATATACTACATAAAAATATATCTTATTAGATAAAAGCATATAAAATGTAATAATTTTCTTCTAAATACGTTTTAAATGATAAAAATTGAACCAATCTGCTTTAAAAAAATTAGAAAAAAAATGTAATTTTATGTAGCCTATGGCCTGAAACTCACTGTGTAGCCAAATCTCACCTTGAACTCTTTATCCTCCTCCCTCTAGCTCCTAAGTGCTGGGATAAAAGTCATGGGCCACCATACCCAATATCCACAGTTTTGAAAAATACAATTTAAAATAATGTTATATAGAATATTAAAATAGGAGAACACTGTTTCATCTTACTCTTTGGTTATTTAAAACTGCAGTTCTACTCACTTCACTTTTACCTATAAATACAGAATTGTGTTCATCTGCCAAATTCCAGAAAATCTTTAATCAAGTCTAGGCTATCAAAGAGTAAGGCTAAATAGATATGCAGCCACTTAGAACCGATATAGAGGAAACCCTCTCCACTATTCTAGCCAATCCTGGAAATTTTAGCGGCATGTCAGCCAGGAGTTAAAATTTGCTTACCATAGTCTCAAAAAAACTTACATTTCCGATACAAGAAAAAGCTGGAACATTACAATAGAGATTTTCTATGTATATACTTAAAATTATACATCTTCAGCAAGAGTTTTTATCATAAAGAGACTAAGAAAACATAAAGATTGGGAACTGTTATTCCAAAAAATATGTAACCTGGTGTCTGGCAAGAGTTAATAAGGAGTTGTCTCATCAGGGCCTGATCCATTCTTGCATAAGCATCTCACCATATTGGTGAGTCTAATGTAACATATCTTCCAAATAAAACTGCTATTTCAGCACAAGGGAAAAGTTGGAATGCTAGATAAGAAAACTCTTTGGAGTTAAAAGAAAAATCAAGTAATTAAATCACTCTAACTTAACCAATTTTCCCAAGAGAAAGTTTAGTCAACTTTCAACTTTCACTAATTCCACTGTAATCAAACCCTTCAACTTATTACTTATACTAGCCTTCTAGATAGAAAGATTCACCTTTAATGGGCATGCCCTAACATAATATCAGAGCTTAATTTCAGCCAAAATAAGTGAGAAGAGGGTTTAAAAAATTATCATTATAATCATATAGAAACACGTTGAAAAGTATATCTATCACTTTTAGCACAAAGGCTTTAACAGACTGAAAATATATATGTGATTGCTATACAACTTCCACCATAGAAATGAGAATGCTACAGCTGATATTTCTATTAGCTACAAAGAAGCTACTATTTTTATGATGTTTTCTTACTCATCATTTTGTAGACCAACATATCTTGGACTAGGAACAAGCATGACGCGAACATTTTCAAGCTTTCCTTTCACAATGTGCATGAATTGGTCAAGATGACTTGAAGGTGGTTTTGTAGTATAAGTTAAGAAAGCATCATCAAAGTTGATGCACAGAGTCTGAGGTTGGTAATGATTCCCAAAGGCCAAACGTCCCTGAAAACATAAAAGAAATACTAAGTATACCAGCATAGTCAAGTCATTGTTTTTTCTTAGCTGATCTAATAACCAGCATTTTCAAGCAACAACTAATTCCATTATAGCTGTATATGCCATTTAAACCATTCCTTACAATCATCATCAATATTTAAACCAATATTTAAAGGAATCTAAAGATAAGCTTAGAGCAACTTAGGGACTTGTAAATAGTCCTTCAAGTTTAATAAGCATCCAAATACAAAGCTGGTATTAAAACAGTTCATTCACACACTACAGAAATAGGAATTAATTGTGCAGAAAATTGTTTTCTCTTCTTACATGGACTTCGTATTTGCAAAGAAAATAAATACTAAGTTCTATAGGTTAATGTGCCAAACATTAACTCAAACATAATTTACTTACTGTGCTCACATTGACCTTAATTACTGGGATAAGTGATCGCCATGAAGATGTGGGGTCTTGAGATTCTGTTTTTACTTTAACTCTGATAAGAAAAATAAAACTGACATGAAGAAAATCTAAAGGGTATAAAATTAAACTTCCTCATAACACACATCATTAATGCCAGCTTAATTTTCCAAATTCATCTAATGAGTATTCAAGTAAACACAACAATAACCATGTGAAGACATGGTAATATCCCTAAAAGTATCTTGTGGCATGTACTTTTTTATACTATTTTTTTACACGGTATAAAGAAAAACTATCTTTTCATAATAATACTCTAGAGCAGAATATGATATCATTATTATACTGTGATACCCATTATATCATCCCACTCTATAATACAACAAAGTTAAGCAGCCAGGTGGTTTATGCCATCAAAGTATAAAAGCCAGTATTAAATTAATCCTTATCACCTCTGGCCCCTGGTAACCACAATTCCACTCTATTGCTTTGAGTTTAAGATTGGGGGAGAGGAGACCTGTGTTGTTGGTTTCCTTCCTTTTTTTTTTTTTTTTTTTACTTGTCTTACTATGTAGCTGATCTCAAACTCACATTTGTCCTCAAGCCCAGCTGATTTCAATTTTTTTTAACTCCACATATAAACAAGATTATGCTATATTCACCTTTCTAGGCCTGGCTTATTTCATAATATCCATTTTGCTGCAAATCACAATATTTTCCTTTTTTAAAAGCTGAATATTTCATACAATAGAACAATTTTCAGATAAAAAAATATAAATAAACAGAGGATCTGTGTCTAAAACGTAAAAGTAAGTTTAAAATTAAAATGAGCTTCATTTGAAAATAATAGCTTGATTAAAAAAAAATTTAAAATTAAAATGAGCTTCATTTGAAAATAATAGCTTGATTAAAAAATTAAAAATTTTTTAATTTAAGTAACTTTAATTTCTCTAGACTGATGGGGGATATCCTTCTGTAGGCTGTGTGTATATATATGTGTGTGTTTGTGTGTGTGTGTGTGTCTGTGTGTGTGTGTGTGTGTGTGTGTGTGTGTGTGTGTGTGTGTGTGTAAGTTTCTCTTATTTGTTGATGAATAAAGCTGTTTCAGCCAATGGACAGGCAAGATGTAGCCAGGCAGGAAGTATAGGCGGGGCTAGCAGATTAGAAGTCTGAGAAGAGGAACGCAGAGAGTGAGTCTCCAATGAGACACATGTAGCTGCCTAAGGAGTAACAAGCCAGAGCATTATGGGTAAGCCACAGCCTTGTGGTAATACATAGTTTAATAGAAATGGGTTAATAATTAAGAGAGAGCTAGCCAATAAGAAACCTGAACCATCAGCCAAACAGTTTATAATTAATATAATAAACCTCTGTGTGTTTATTTGGGACTAAACGGCTGCAGGACCAGGTGGGACAGAAACTCTGCCATCACTGGACAAGGTATATGAGTCATTTCATTTCCTAATCACTTTCTAATTGTTGCTTATTTTCTAAGACTCATAAAAATTACTACGCATTGAACATCGTGCTGACTCTGTTATTTGATAAATACCTTCTTAAAGATACTTCTGTCTTTCTATAATAGATTTCCTTTGATTTATATGTTCCTATTCTGTCTCTTGCCCTTCCAATAACATATATAAACATAGATAAGTAATACTGATACATATTTTATGGTAATTAGAGCTGATTCTATTTCCTTTGTTAAATTGTTATATATTTAAAGGATACAGATACAGAAAGATTTTAACATATATTTTCAAATAAATAGCAGATCACAAGGTTGGGGATTAGCTCAGTGTTCACTTAGAATGGGCAAAGCCTGGATTTAATACCTAGCACCACCAAAAAAAGCAAGAAAGTCACATTACAACCTGAAGCCACATGATTTTTCAGAAACACAAAGAACACAATAATTACATGTGTACTTCAAATATATAAACATGATATACACTTATGTACACGTATTAAAAGGATAAAAGGCAAATTAATAAGTCTCTATGAATATGGACAACAAGAGATGGCACTTTTTATATAAACTAATCTTGCATTACTTTAATTTTTAAAGGATTATATACCTATATAAAACTAACAGATTAGATCCTGTTTAGGTAAACACTGTTGATGATATTCTAGTAAAAAGTTTAAATATTGGATATTAATAAAATTCAAATTTGACACTGAACCTTTCAATTTTGGATTGAGTTCTTGTTCTTCCATTTTCCCGTGTTTTATCATCATCTTTCTTGGCTGGAATTATAGTTGGTTCCAAACCAAACAACTCTTGAAGGCGACCATAAAGATCCGAACGATTGTAGACATGAAATTCAAAGTCATTAACTGTGATATATAACCTGGTTTCTGCCTTTGGATCTAAAGAAAAAGAAAAAAAGAAAATAAAGAAAAAAAAGAAAAAAAGAATAAATGAATGAAAGCAAGAAAGAGAGTAATGAAAAGAAAGGTTTCAGCCATTCAATCAACTTTTCAAGAATTTTAATCAAAATTTTGTCAAATCTTGTTTCACAGAGCAAAACAAACTTGCTTATAAGAGAGGACCTTTGCTTCTACAGAGGAAGTTACAAGTCATCAGTCTCATGTTACTCACAGCACGAGAAATTTACCTTAGATTTCTTTTGTTCTAAAATAAAACGTTACATTTTTGTAATCTTAGTCTATTTTTCACTTCCATCTAACAGATTCTATTGACTATTCTTTAAAATTGGATAATCAGTTTAAAACAATAACCTTAACTTTTAAAAGTGAGTGAAAACTTACTAACTTTCATTTTAGAAGTAGATGAATCTATAATTTAAAAGAGGTATCTACCCTTCATGAAGACACCAAATTTCACCAAAACTACTTTCTTCATGTTTCTTGCAAAAAAAAAAGTAATGTTGAAACCTGTAAGCAAATATGAATTTTTAACTATCAGAATCCACTACCACTCACATTTTTAATATCATAAACATTTATTTTTCACATAGCAAGCATGTTACTTCAATTAAGGTATTTTTCTCATCATTTTCTAGGATAACTGGGGTAAGGGAGATAAATTCAGTCCTTAAAAAAAAAAAAAAGGTAGTAAAAATAAAGAAAAGTAATATTAACTCCAAATACTAGATAGCTATGAGCTGTATCTTTCCTGTCATTTATGTAGTTCTTTGACCTAGATAGATTCTCTGCTGTTTCTCAAGTTTTACTACATGACTAAGAGTTAAGACAATGCCTAACATTACATCAACAACCAATCCACCATTCTTCCTTACTGCATATCAAAATTTTAAAGCAGACAAACAGGTAATTTTTATTAATATGCATAAAGTATAATTCTTTATGTTAAACCAGTAACTGTAATTACCCATTTTAAACAAGTAAATCAAACTCTTTTATGATTCAGGTTTAAACCTTTGCTTAATAATCAAAAATGATGCACCACAGACTCCAAGGTCAAAGACCAAATGGGCAGCACTAAATGTCTTCCATTTTTCTGAAACAAGACTTAACCAACACCTGATATTTCTACCCAAACCCAACACACAATATTCCTCATCAACAGCAAGTCTGTCTTTTCCATTACTAACGCTCAAAAGTTTTGACTGCTCTTTCATGTCTCAGAGATAATCAGACAATCCTGACAGCTTTTCTTGAAACATTCAGAATCCAACCATTTTCTAATGCTTAGGCTCAAGTCACCATCTCTTTGCACTTATTGTAACAGTCTCCTAACTGGTCCTCTGCTTTTGTTCTGCTCCTCCTCATGCTGTAAGATTATTTAAAACTCAAGATCATCTCATCCCCTATTCCTAAATTTTCTAATCTTCTTATCTCACTCAGAAAAAAATAATTTGGCCATTCAAATATGTAAGTTCTACACTATCTACACTCTTACTGGTAAACCTGCTTTCTACCCCAAACCCAAGTGAATTAGCCTAGTGGTACCGGCAATGAAAAAGGGACAGAAGAACCAAAAAAAAGCTCTCCCTGAGACAGCTGTGTACTCCCTTACTTGCTGAACTGTTCTCTTTAACTCTCCTCTGTTAATGGAGTCTCTCCTGATTTTCCAGGAGCAACTTCACCAAAAAGTACTTCACATTCAACTTGCCCTGCTTTTATATTATTCTTATTACTGTATTTACCTTATTATTTGCTGATTATCTGAATCTCCCCAACATGAATGTAGGAAGCTCAGTGAATGGTGGGGACCATTTTGCTCACTGATGAATTCCTAGTACCTAGAACAATGCTAAACATACAGAAGAGCTCATTTGTATAAGGGGGGAAAAAGCATCTTCCTATAGGTCATACTTCTAGGTAAACAGAAATCTTAGATCATAATGGGCTCTAAAGCCAGGCAGTGATGGTGCATGCCTTTAATCCCAGTACTAGGGAGGCAGAGGCAGGCAGATCTCTGTGAGTTCGAGACCAGCCTGATCTACAAGAGCTAGTTCCAGGACAGCCTCCAAAGCCACGGAGAAAACCTGTCTCAAAAAAAAAAAAAAAAAAAAAAAAAATTGAGCTCTATACTGCTTGGATACTTAATAAGTACAAACATAATAAATATAAGTATAATATTTTAATATTCTCTCTTAGAGCTGTACAGTAGAAATTATTACACAATTCTTCAAGGTCATAAACAGCTGGACTTAAAACACTCTAAGGCACCTTTCAAGTTTAGTTACCCAACAGTTTAGTGATGATCCTTTAGCACAAATGCCCTAACATCATCAGGTTTATACTTTAAAGGCCAATGGATGAGTTACAGAGCCTGGATCTGTCCCTAATGGAATCAACAATGATGAATAAACAAATGAATACCACATAAAATAAAACAGAAATACTCTCAACTTCACCTGAAGAATATGCATAAGATTCTCTCCTTTCAATATAACTGATATGAGGACACAGCTGCATTAATGTATTAAGGATATCAAGGTATAAAGATAAATGTATTAGTTTCTAAATATATTTGACAAGCCTCATAAATACTAAATATACAATACTATATTGTAAGATTTCCCTGATTCTTTCTTTCATATCCTGGTTTTTTACAATGTTTACTATTATCTCTCCTACTAGAATGTGAGCTCCAATACAAGAAATGTTTGTTCATTAAGTTCACTATTGTATCCCTGGGCACCTACCACATGCCTGGATATAGGAAGGAATTCAATTCATATTTAAATCACTGAACAAAAATAATAATGGGTCTAAATTTTAAATAAGACAATAAAATTTAGGCTATATTGAATCATTATTAGCCTACAGATCATCTTTTCCTTCTATAAATCACTTTGAAAAGTATTAAACAGCAAGTTTTTAAAGTTTTAAACAGCACATTTTTACTTCAGTTTTAGAAAAGAGAAGTATTTATTTGAGTTCACATCCTACATTTTTCTGTGTCCTATTATTTCTATTTGTTTTGACTGCATTGACAATATTTCAGCCAGAGTTCTAAAACTAAATCAAATTTCTGATTGATATTCACACTTACACAGCCTGTAGTGCTTCAGGGTCTCTGTCCATGATCCTTTCTATCAATGTAACCACAATTCTACAATTCCCAGAAGTATTCTATACAACCACACTCACTCCATCCTTCATCTCTACCCCAACACACACATAGAGACAAGTGGTCTAAAAGCATATCCACAGAGACAGAGAAACAACATACCTATTAAACAGACAGATACACAAAGATGTACACCACACACAGGTACACTCACATACAGACAATCACTCATATGCACGTACTCTTACAGAGTTATACATGAATGCCTACAACTATTAGCACAATGACAGTATCACCTTCACTGACATAAATACACAGAGCCCACTTGCAAAAGTAGTCCACACAGATCAGAAGGTGAATATCCCCAAGAGGGGTATGTCCACTCAAAGACAGACAAATATCCCTCCAAAACACAGGCAGTCCTTAAAGGAATCTATCTCCACAAACATACATACTCACAAGCAACAGCTTCTTTTATTTAAAAAAAAAAAAATAGGTTGGGGATACTTGTACTGGATTCCCCAAGAACTAGACAAGGAGATGAATACACAGTAGGAGGGATAAAAGTGTGGATCCCCACACATTTTATTAATTATTTATATTTATTAATTATATATGCCTCACTTGCTTCATATGTAAAATGAGAACATCTCTACCAACAGGAATGTTGTATACAATAAATATTAGTTTCCTTAGCAAATCAACATTTTAATATATATATATAACACACACACACACACACACACACACACACACATATATATATATATATATATATATATATATATATATTACATAAAATCACTTGTATATGCATGGACTTTGCACCAATAGATTCAAACAACCATGACTGTAAATATTTTTTAATTATGCCTGTACTAAATAAACACATACAGATTTTTCTCTTTATTCCTTAAACAATACAATGATTATTTACACAGAATGCAAATTGAATCAAGTATTATGAATAAAACAGAAATAAAGTATACAGGAAGAAGGGTATAAGCCATATGCAAAAACATTATATATTTTTGTGTAAAATACTTGAATATTCTTGAATTTCCCTACCCATACAACAAAGAGGGGTGTCCTGAAGCCAATCTTCTGACCATACTGAGGGTGAGCAGTATTTGTTTTTGAGTTAATAGTTTCGAAACAGTTTTTCATTCTGTGATGTGATATAATGTAATACAGTACAATAATTAAAAGCAGTGCACCTGGACTCAACACTTACTATATTCTCAGCTTTAGTCTAAGCAATTTTACTCACATCGTCTCACACAACCCCCAATAGTACTGTAGCAATTGGAGCCCATTACTGAAACCTCAACAACACTGGAAACAAAGTTTCTAAATATTGATGCTTAAACAGAAAATTACCTATCCAGTCATATTAATGTTTGAAAGCAAAATATTTAGCTGTAATAAATTTTATAAGTATTACATCATATAACACTAAAACTTGTAAGCAACAAGGTGACAGAAAAGGTTATCATCCTTTCCACTTCTTAAAATAAGAATCCCTTTTGGGTAAGAAAGATACATGACTAATTATCCAGGTCCACATTCATCTAAACACTATGACATATTAAGATGCAACTGCTCCTGCTAGCTAATTATTTTCTAAAAGAATGACTTAAAATCAATTATCCCAAAACAAAGACTTTTTACAGACATCTATTGCAAATAACTAATTTCATAACTTAGACAATACTGTACACCAAATTCTACAGTTAAAAAGCATTAAATGTCCCTTTTCTTTCTTCTTCTTTTTAAAAAACAATGCTGAACAACCAACAAATTTCAATGCATTCCTGGATAAAATTATTCCAACCAACATCTACAGCACAGAATTTGTGGGTCCTATAGTGATGTGGGTAGGGGAGAGATGCCCCTTCCCTTGTCACCTGTTCCAGGTGGGACAGCGAACCCTGAGGTGGTAAGAGTGGGAGAGTTGTTCCTGCCTCTCACCAGCGGCAGCACTTGTGAGAGTGGGTCCTGATGGTGTAGGTGTGGGAGAGCCAACCCTGAGGGTGTGAAAGTTAGAGAACTGGCCCTGCCCCTTGCTCTTATCTGCAAGGGGTAAACTAACCAGGGCAATGCTGGAGAGCCCCCCATGGTGGTGAGGATGGGGAGAGCTGGCTGGGTGACCAACCCTGCAACTACCCAGACCAGAAGGAGGATTATGAGGTGGTCCATCCCAACATCCACCCCATCTATGGTCTGCTGGAGCATGTGAAGGGTCAGGCCCTACAGACCCAAAGCTGTAAGATTTCCACAACACAGGGAAACAACAGGATATCCAAGAGAAGTCCCAGTGAGGGCCCAGAATCGATAGTGTAGCAGAAACCTAGAGGCCTCAAACCAGACAAATAACTACTTGCAATGAACAGTTGTGAGTAAATATATAAATGAAAGTGTTTACGCATGACTGTGTCACACTACAGCTTCCATGGTGAGTTTGATTTTTTGTTTTTATTCTTTTTTTCTCTTAAATTTTATTTTATGGGGGGAGTGTTCAAGGGCAGAGGATAGATACAAAGTGATGGAGAAATGAATGGGATCTAGAGGATGTAAAACAAAGAATAAATAAAAAATTTAAAAAAAAAAGAATTTGTGGATCTGAACACCACTCTTTTCTTCCAATCAAACAATTCTAATTTCTAATAAAAATCTTGGACCTCCCATGAGGCAGTTTGAAATTCACCACCTTAGCTTCTACTGTTTTTAGGCCCATGCTCCAGCTAGACTAAGATTTCCATCAAGGAATGCAAACCATCTATACAGATTAGATAATTATCAAAGCACATAAATCTATGTAACACGAAAAATAAAAACCCAGAGACAGATATTGGGGTTCAAGCTGATGGTCAGATAAGCAAAGCAGCCAAGCCAGCAGCTCTTACTTCTACCCAGGCTGAAGCAATCCTGCCCAAAACATGGCTAGAGAATAACTGCCAAAACGTGGCTGGAGACCAAAATGTCCCAGAATGAATATCTGCTCCTACATAACTCAAGTGCTGAGATTAAAGGCATGTGATCCCAAGTGCTGAGATCACCTTTGTGTGAGCTATTTCTCTTTTAGATTGGATCAATTTCGTGTAGCTCAGTATGGCCTTGAAATAAAAAGAGATCCATTTGCCTGTCTCCTGAGTCCTGGGATTAAAAGTGTGTGTGTCACCACTGCCTGGCTCTATTGCTTGCTATGGCTACTGTGACTAAAAGTGTGTATTACCACTGCCTGACCTCTATGGCTTGTGGCTAGCTTTGTGTTTTGAACACTCGGGCAAGCTTTGTTAAATCATAAATAATACATCACCACAAATCTGTTCTTACATCAGTAAAAAAAAAAAATAGTATATTAGTTATAAAGTCATACTAGAGAATATAGTCCACTATTATAATATTATATGTTAAGAATAATTACATAATCTAATAGTGCTTGGATTTTGTCAGTGCTAAGTTCCAACTTATTCACTATTCTATGTATCTTACTCTAAAACTCTGATCCCAAATCATGAAAGACTAATAATATGTATATACTGAACAGTGCATTCTACCTTGCTATTTCACATGTCTTTACTTTTGACAGGTATGATTATGAGTACACTGCTAAGAACATCAACTTCCATAATAGAGAATATATAATAAGCTCACAGCTAGCATTAACTCACTAGTGAAAAGTGGGACTCTTTCCTCTAAGACTCAGTGAACACAAGAATATCCACCCTCATGTCTTTTCAAAATTGTTGTGGTTCCTTGTGCAAGCAATAAGCCAAGAGAAATAAGTGAGGCATCAATAGGAAAGGAAGACATTAAACTGTTGTTTTCTGACAATATGATCTTGTTATAAAATCCTCAACATTTCACCAAAAACTCTTAAAACTGAAAAAGAAAACTCAGCAAAGTTACAAGATTGAAGATAATCAATATACAAAAATCATTAACATTTCTCCACACCAATAGAAAGTTTTCAAGAAAACAATCTCAACAAGTTACCAGAAATAAAAATACAACGTATTTACATTTAAATTAACAAAAGGAGTTAAAGTCCTAGACACCTAAAAATGCAAAACATGAAGAGGAAAGAAGCTGAATATCAAAAGAAAATGTATTTCATATTCATGGGTTAGATGAATACTGTTAAAATTTCACTAATGAAAATCATCTACAGAGTCAATGTAATCCCTTCAAAATTATTACAGTATCATTTTTCACAGCAGTTCTGATTTGAATGAGAATGGACCCCATACGCTCATAAAGTTGAATACTTGGTCATCAGAGAGGAGCACTATTTAAAAGGATTAGGAAGTAGACCTTGTTGGAGAAAGTATGTCACTGGCTTTGAGGTTTCAAAAAAGCTCATTCCAAGCCCAGAGCCCCTCTCTTCCTGCTACCTGCAGATCTGGATATAGAACTCTCAGCTACTACTCAAGTACCATGTCTGCCTGCATACCACCATGCTTCCTACCATGACAGTAATGGACTAAACCTCTGAAACTGTAAGCCAGCCCCAATTAAATGTTTTTCTTTTTAAGAGTTGTCATGGTCTTGGTGTGTTTTTTCACAACACTGTGTTGTGAAACACAACAGTGTTTCAGAACACTGGTCAAGCTAACCCCCAAAGACAAAATAATCCTAAAGTTCATGTGGAACTACAGAAGAACTCAAATTGCCAAGGAAATCATGAGGACAAAAACAAAGTTAGAGATAGTTCACATATTCAATGTTAAACTATATACAGTGATGCCACTAAAATAGCACAATACTGGTATAAAAGGAGACACACAGAGCAATAGAATACAAGAGTCTATTAATGAGCCCAAGAACCTACAGTAAACTGATTTTCAACAAAAGTGACAAAAAAAACATGCTGACAACTATAAATCCACATGCAGAAATTCATCTCAAAACCATATATAAAAATCAATTGAAAGTGGTCTGAAGACTTGTAAAACCCCAAATCATAAAACTACTAGGGAAAAAAATAATAACAGAATAATAACTAAATACCACCCTGGGTCCAGATACTGATATTTAAACATGACCCTAAAACACAGGTAAAAAAGACCAATGAGATTATGTCAACATAAAGTATATTCATTACAAAGGAAAGAATTAACAGAAGGTACAAACTATTCATTGAGAGCAAATGTTTTCAAACCACATAACTGATAAAGAAGTCTTCTGATAAAGACTGTACACAAAATATATAAGGAACTCAAACTACTCTATAGAGAGAACTGGGTAAAAAACGAAGAGCAGACCTAATATTTCTCAAAAGAAACCATATGAATGCTAATAGACAAGTAATTAATACCACTAATCAAATGAGGCGTGGTGACACATACTTATAATTCCAGCTACTAGAAAGGCTGAAGCACAGAATCTCTTCTGTCCATCAAGTTGAGACCAGGCTGGGTAACAGCAAGTATGAACAAAGAGAAGCCGAAGAATATGGATGTCTAATAAAGATTAGAGTGCTGGGAGGCCATTTTAGTCAGAATATGGTTTGGTCCATATATTCAACAGATGCTAGCAACATGGGTAGAGAGCATGCTGAGGACATGACTAGATAATAATGTCAAAATGGATTAATTTAAGTGACATATAAGAGCTTTACAATGCCAAGTTATTAAAAATTACCTACATTGTGAAACATTTATTACATATAAAGGAAAATTACAATTAAATACCTTTGAAATATATAAAAAGAAAAACTTACCATGCTGTTTCTGCTTTGGGTTATACATTTTCCACCACCGAAAAATAATAAATCCATCTTGAATCCTGAGGGAAGGCAGATTACAAAAAAAAAAACAAATTTACCAAACTCATTTTTTAAATCCAAGCTGACCTCAAACTTTCTGTGAAGCCAAAGATGACCTTGACCTTCTTTCAGATCATCCTGTCTCCACCTCCAAGTTGGGATGAAAGGAATTTGCCACCACACCCAGCTTTAATTAACTCATTCTTGTTTCATCATCTTTCAGTGAAAAAAAAAACTGCCTAACTCCAAATTAAGAAGGAATCTTTATTTAATTGATAAAAATTGTACAGATTTATAATGTATAACATATGCTACAATATATTTACAGGAAAAAGTACAGAAAAAATTATAATTTAAGTAACATTTTTAAGTATAAAACTTATATTTAAAAAGTCAAATCTTAAAGAGGGTGTTAATAAACTCAGGGAAAAATTTCTAAGATACTCCTTCCTACTTAACAATGACCTATGGCTTCATACCTTAAAAATATACACTCTCAGTTTTATAACTATTATTTTTACTTTGAGTTAGAAATAATTATAGGGTACCACAGAAGCTATTCCCCAGTTTTAAATGAAGTATAAGCAATGCCAAATCATAGTACCTCTCAATTAACCCAAAATTTCTTCTAAGTCACAAATTTTGAAAAAACATAAAAGTACAGTTTTTCTTCAATGCTTACAGAAAACACTTTAATCATATTATTGTTTCCTATTATATTCAGATTAGTTTTACATTCTCACAGCAAGATTACAGTTGCGAACATATGCTCAATACTAGCATGCTGATGTTGAATAAAGAGCAAATTGATGAGTACTACCAATATTCCTGAAACTTATTTCATGTAACAACCATTGAAATGCTCAGTTAACTCAATGGTTCAATTTTCCATCTACAAATCAAATGAAATTTGTTTTTACAAACTGCTAGCTAAGAAAAATTTTGCTGACCTAAATAAACAATTTTAAATGTTACTGAATAAGCAACTTTTGGTTACGGCTTATATGAATAAAGAAGTCATATTAAATAAAACCATATTAAGAACATTTTATAATTCACATTTGTTTGGGTTTCTTCATTTTTACCTAATAGACATGTCTTCTGTGATGTAATATATTTCACGAACCATGACTTTGCCAGAAAGAACAGAGAAAGAGAAGGAACCTGTTACAGAGAAAAGACAATGGTAACTACAGTAACTCTTTAAATGCACAGTAGAGCATTTAGAGATTAGGCTAATTTTAGCCTTTAAATTAATAATTAATCTTTTTCCATTCCCTTCTCCATATACTTACAAGTTTTATAAACCTCTCATCTTTTTTTCCTAATGAAACAAAAAGGGCCAAAAATATCACTATGGACGAAACTACTAAATAACCATTTATATAAGTGCTCCATATGGGTAAATCCTTTAATTACAAACAGCCACTGCATATACACAAACAATATCTAATTCACCATTTTCTCCATTACTCTGTCTGCATCAGCCATTTCACACAATGTATGCTACAAAGAAGATTTACTTGTGCTCATTAAGAAGTATCTGAAGATGAAGAAAGCTGGAGAGGCTCTATCCAGCCACCTCCTCCCATACAACCCAATAACTATTGAGCTTCCCAAAAACATGGCTTCCTAATGCAAACTCCCATCCTCTTGCAAAATTTCTCCTGATAGTAAGAAACTGACTAAAACTGGCCACAAAATGAAACACACAAAATTATCTCAACTTACAGATTTTTTTAAGTACCAACTTTATAAAAGGAGGGGAGCCTATATTAAATATTCAAATTCAAGACTAACTCTAAGGAAATTCAATTTAAGTATTTTAAGTTTCTCAAATATTTTTATAAGCATCTTTTCTTAAGAAAAAAAAAAAGCCAAAAGTTACTATAGAAACACTTTAAGCAATGAGAATAAGGTAAAAGTAACCAAATGATAGTTCATTACTATCTAATGGATGTTACAAGAAAGGCCAGAAGGACTACTTCAAACTCATGAGCAAAAAATAATGTTCTAAAACTACTATTTGTTTACAAAATATAAACTCATAATATATTATCTCATGATAATATGAAAGAAAGAAATACAGTGTTATACACACTTACCAATATGGATATAGCCATGCTTATATAATCTGTTCAGGACCAGTGTTAAAATGAGACCAACATTCCGAGAATTATAGTATGTGAGATAAATAATCCATCCACAAGACAAAATGGTAGCTGTTGAGAGGAAAAACAAATCAAAGATTTACTTCCATATAGTAATCTGTACTCTGACAATTTAACACTTGCAATTTTAAAATCATAGGTTTTTTCTCTCTTACATAACTTTTTTTCTTCAGTTATTTCCCTAAATAAATAGAATTTTAAAATGGAGATTCTCATCAGATTAAAGTGCAATGCTTCAAGAACTTGAAAGGTATTGCTCCATGCCTCTGCCTTCAGTTTTGGTTAAGAGAAAAAATAAATAAATAACCAATTATTCTAACAGGTTTTGCCTTTACATGTAAATTAGTGCCTCACTCTCACAGGCTTCAACATACTTTCTTTGTTCTGTATACTATTCTACTCCCTCTTCTCTGTCATGATTCCCAAATTTGTCCTTCCATTGGTATTCTATAAATCCTGCATGTTCCATTTGTACTCTTACTAGTTCACCTTGATTATTTTCTAAATATTCTAACTCTGTCTTAAAGCCCTGGGATTCAATTTTCACTTGATCTATTTTATTAGTGAGGTTTTTTTCCTAAGTCTTTTATTTTGATTTATTGACATTTTCATTTCCAAAATTTCAAACTGACTTATTTAGCACTTGTCTCTATTGAATTCTTCTTTCTCTCACTGAGCATTCTTATATTATTCTTTTGACTTCCATGAGACTTCATATAATTTGCTCTCAATGGAGTCTATTACTATGTAATTAGGAATTTTCAAGTGCCTAGTGCAGCCTTGCTTATCTATCTATTTATTTATTTATTTATTTTCATTTCTGTGTTGGGATTTAAGCATCTGGGATGAGTCACTGGCTGGACTTTTTAATCACCCACATTTTTTTTAGTGCAAATATATGCAGCGTTCAAGTGGAACTAAGTTAAAATATGGTTAAGTTGTCTTTTTCCCCCATTGGACTTGACTCATCTCTGAGAGCAAACCACTACTAACTTCAGGATGAGTCTATTATGAAAGCAGAATAATCTTCAATTAAAATAATTGCCCCAAACCTAATAATTTTGGATGAGTACAAAAACACAATATGCAACAAGATATTAGTGACTAAGAACAGTGATGGAGAGAAAGAAAAACTAGTGATTAATATTAGACTAGCACACACTTAACTAGTCATAAAAGTTGTCATCTACAAAATTTGTATTTTTTAAACACCCTGTTCGTGAATACACAAAAAACATTGTTTTGATAATGAATTGCCCTTTTCTTTTAAATGTAATAACTACTTTCTAAGTAAGGAAAAAGTAATGTGTAGCAGCTTAAGATGTGACCTAGCAACATCAGAGTAGGATCTTCACTTCAAAATAATGCTACAGAGTTTTTAAAAACAAAGCAGGAGCTTAATTTTATTTTATTTTTTGGCTTTTATTAATAATTTATAGTAGTTTCTTTTGTCAAAAAGAAAATATAGAACTCCAAGTCTAAATTGTAATTCAATCCTACCTACATATTATGAAGCACCATTATTCCTTCGGTGTATGTGTCACCTTTACCCATATTCCAGCCTTATAGCAGATGGCATCACATCATAAGAGAGGCAAAAACATGCACTTAGGAAAAATTGCTATGTAATCCATGCTATTATTAAAATGGGAAAATTAAAGCCTATCTTCATTAAACTGCTTTAGGCATTGAAACAAGACATGTAAACTTCCTACTGTACCCAGTATTCCAAAGATATTGAAAAAAATAAATATCAGTATGCCTCCTTTCCCTTTCTACCCTTCCTAATTTCCCTTCTACATTTCAAGTTCCTACATAAAAATCCAACTCAAACAGCACAATTTCACATCAATTTATGCAGCAGTAACAGCCTTCAACAATCTCTTTTCACTAGTATTATTTTTATACTTCTTCCTTTTCTCCTTCATATTCACTCACTCATTTCTTCTCTCCCCCTTCTTACAATTTAATTATTCATTGTTTTAAACTATTTGTATGTACTTAGAAAACTTCTAGACCATTATACAAAAAGTTATAAATAGCATAAACCACCACCATCCCCCCAACTAGGAAATAAAGAAATTAAAATGAAGAATGAAATATATATTATCTCACTATAAAATATATTTACCATGAACATGTATTATGTTTGTAATAAAAAACGTTTGTGTATGTGTTGGAGTAGGGATAGGAAAGGTAATTTAAAACAGGAAAAATAAGCTCAACACAATCAATGTCTTTTCTCTCCCCCACCTCTTATAAACCAGATAACTAAGCAGCCTAAGAAAAAGAGAAACAATATAGAGCAGTTTCCAGAAAAAATATTCAAAAGACATATATAAAGTCACCTTTCCTAATAATAAATGAATGCTACTGTAGCATTCCAGGATGAGTCAACTACTGCCTAAAATTGTATAATTGTTAATGCATAACAAAATATTTTTAAAAATATATTCTACTTACCAACAAGAAGCCAAACAACATTGGAATTGTGTTCTGTAAGAAAATCTTCTAATTGAGTGATACTGGGGACAATGCTGTCATTCTTCCTTTGATCCATTACTGATGTTTTTCCAGAACATCTAAAAGCCTAAAAGAGATCAACAGTTAAACTAGAATCAAAGATTCAAAAAACTCCAATAGAACTCATGCAAAGGAGTAAAAGGTGAATTAACAAGAGTTTTTAAGTCACTTTCTATTTCTTTCACTGAGCATGCAAACAAATAAGAAATGAAATGTGTACATATTTCTATCTAAATAGAAAACCATGATTCACATTAGTAATGCCTTGATTTTATCAATCAAGGTAGGCAAATCTGTGGGATTTAGAGGCCTACATATGGTCTACATAGCAAGTTCCAGGGTAGCCAGGGTTACACAGGATACTCGGTCTCAAAAAAATTTAAAAAAAGAGTAGTCACTAAGAGAGACTACTTTAATAAGGAGTATTAATCATCTATGTAATTATTCATCTAGATTTTTTCCCAAAAGTTAGCATTTAATATTTTATGTATATATTAAATAAATTTTTATAATTTTCACTACCTCTGTGTATTCTCCAATATTTAACAGGATAATAACCTTCCTAGTCAAGTTCACTCTAGGTAGCATGTGAAAATTACATGATCTCTTACCATCACATGTTTGGGACAAATTATAATGTCAAACTAAACAGAAATGGCCAATTGGGTAGACAATTACGTATATGTACTGGTTTGAATAAGATGGTCCCATAAACTCATATATCTGAATGGTTAGTTACCAGGGAGTGAGATTAGAAGGATTAGGAGACTTATTGAAGAAGTGTGTCACTGGGGTCAGACTTTGAGGTGTCAAAAGCCCATGCCAGGCCCAGTGTTCCTCCCTCTCTGCCTGTGGATCAGGATGTAGCTCTCAAGTACTTTTCCAGCACCATGCCTGCCATGCCTGTGACCATGTTCCCTACTATGATGATAATGGGCTAAGCCTCTGAAACTGTAAATAAGACCCCAATTAAATGGTTCTTTTTATAAAAGCTGCTTTGGTTATGGTTGTCTCTTCACAGCGACAGAACAATGACTAAGACAGTATGTATATCCACATACACAGACAGGCAAGTAGAATGATTATGGTTATTTTTTATATATAAACAATGAATTAAAAAATAAGAAATAAAGTTCTTATGTTATAATAAAAAAGGTATTTCCCTTTTAGCACAGTATTAATACAAACAACCCAATCCACTTACAACAAAAAGTATACAGTTATAAAACAAATAAAAAAAAAACCCAAAGAAAAAGGGGGTAAGGAATCATAAACAGAACTATATCATTAGTATTCCTTTTGACCAAGTAGCACAGTTAAGTTTGGAGAAAAAAATTATAGTAAAACTTTTCAGGACACACAAAGAATGTATGAGGACAAGTTTTTCATTGAAATTCAATGAATACAACTTGTCAATTTTCCACATGTATATTTTGTTTGTTCACCATGACTCTCTATACACACCACACACACACACACACACACACACACACATACACACACACACACACACACACACACACACACACGTGTAGGAAATTTTAGTAAAACATAAAGAAGCAAACAAAACATCTCTTAAAAGTAAAAGGAGGCATGTTAACAGTAGACAGTGACAATACCATGAAATGGCAAAAAAGCTAGAGAAAACAATGTAATGTTTTTATTTTTACATTTTTCCCACTGTGAAAAAACTGAGTAATACATGTTTTCATAAATCTCAAAGCAATGAAAGATCTGTCAATCATCCAAGCACTGAAATACCTGTCAATCACCAGCCTAAATTTTAGAAGGAAGGGGGGGTTGCTTTATAACCCATGAACACTCTCTTTTGTCCTTTTTTGTTCAGCACCTTTTTATTTAAATGGAAGAAACACTTTGAAAAGACGCATAGTTAAAAGAAAAAAATGAGAATCACATTTGATAGCCAATACTGAAAGAAAAACAAGGAGAAAAAGAAGTCCAAGAACATATCTAGCCAGACCCTGTAACTCCTGTAACTAGTATATTAACATAATTAATATTAAAATAATTACTCCTATAATCTCAATTCCTCAGATAGCTAAGCCTGGAGAATCACAGTAAAATCCATACCAAAAAGTAGATTTAAATAAATATCCACATGTTTCATAACGAATTATATCTTAGAGATGTCAAATGAATATATACTGAAGGAGACAAGGCTAATTGAGAGATATGTTCTGGCATTCAAGTCCCCACACAAAAAGGTAATTTGTTTTTAATCAAACCCAAAAGGTGGGACCTATCCACAAAAGAACCTAGAATACTCATCCAAAATCACCACCATCTACCACTACAACAACTCATTATTCTTATCAAAGGAATGAAGAGGGTGTTGAAGATGCAAAGGTATAAATCTGTAGGATCATTATCTACCAACATTCCCCCCAACATAAAGATGAATGTAAAACATTTAAGAAAAATCGTCAAATTAAAAATCCAATGTTAAAAACACATCTTGAGCAAGTACAGAAGACCTTTGTGGTAGTGTGAATGAGAATGACCTCCATAGGCTCATATGTCTAAATACTTGGTTCCCAGTTGGTAGAATTATTTGGGAACTATTAGGAGGTGTGGCTTTGTTGAAGGAAGTATGTTACTGGGGGTAGGTTTTGTGGTTTCAAAAAACTCATCATTGCCAATGTGCACCTCTCTGCTTCCCACTGTGGATCAATGCGCTCAGCTGCTGCTCTAACCACCTGTTACCATACCTTTGCCCTGCCATCATAAACAACCCTCTGGAACCATAAGCCAAATTAAACTTTTTCTTTTATAAGTTGCCTTGGTCATGGTGTCTTTATCACAGCAATGGAAAAGAAACTAATAAAGCAGTTGATACCAGGAAGTGGGCTATTATGCTGTGACAGGCCTGACTGTGCTGTCTTTGTTGTTGTTTTGGGGAAATGTGGAAGACTTTGGGATTTTGGATTAGAAAAGCAGTTGAATGCTGTAAAATGAGCTTAAGAAGCCGCCCTAGCAGGGGCTTAGAAGACAGAAGTACTGAGAACAATGTAGACTATGGAAGCCCAGCTCAAGAGGGTTCAGATGGGAACAATATTAGCAACTAGACTACAGGCCATTTTTGTGATATTTTAGCAAAGAATATAACTGCCTTCTATCCTTGTCTTAAAACTTTGCCTGAGATGAAATTGAAAAGTAACAGAATAATTTGACAGTGAAGATCTTAAGACAGCCTAATATTGACTCTGTCACATGGTTATAAGCAATCACTCTTATGCACACACATCTACAATAAATAAGAGCAAGTAGAGTAAATGGAAATATAAAATGTACAGCTTGAAGAGAAAAAGAACACCAGGAAATTTAGTTTTGGAAGCAAGCCTTGTTCTAAAAGAAGTTAAGATCAAGGCTAGGCCTGATATGCACTGGAATAAAGGGAGATGTACACTAAGGGAAAGACCCCAGCCAACTAAGCCTCCAACTTGAAAAGAAAAGGTTTAAGGAATTTAGAAGCAACAACAAACTAAAGCTGCAGTAAATGTGAAGCCAGGCTCCATCCCAAGTGAGCAGCAGAACTTGGCAGTGTTTTCCACATGGTTCTAGCTTTAGAGTCATGAAGGATAAAGAGTAAAGAGGTTATAGAATCTTTCTCGGTGGTTAAGGACAGCAAGAAAAATGAAGTCTGAGTTGTGTTGGAGACCCTAAGATGTTAGAGATGTCAGAGCCATAGTATATCTGCCAAGAGAGCAAATACGGGGAGTGAAATCAGACTAAGAATGAGACATACGTTGCAGGCAGAAAAGCTGGAAGGAAAGAACCATCTAAGTCCTTTGACATCAGACATGGGGCTCAGGGGTTTTCCCTGTTGGGGTTCTGTCTTTCTTTTGGGTCAGTATTTCACTACTATGTCCCAATTCTTCCCCCTTTAGAATGGCAATCCATATTCTAAACTATTGTCTATTGAAAGTACTTAATTTGCTGTTTGATTTTATAAGGGCTTACAATGAAGAGATTGTCTTGAATCTCAGCCGAGACTTTAAACTTTAGATTTTTCAATAGTATTGAGACTGAAAGACTGGGGATTCTTGAAGATGGACTAAAATTTGCAATATGATATGGCCAAAAGTCAGTGGAGGCCCAGGAGTGAAATGTGATGGTTTGAATGAGAATATGACCTCTATCAGCTCATGTTTGATTATCTGCTCCTAGTTGGTGAAACTGTTTGGGAAGATTTAGGAAGTATAACCTTGGCTTAGGTATGTCACTGGGGGTAGGCTTTAATGTTTCAAAAACTAGTGTCATTCTTAGTGTGCTCTCTGCCTCCTGCTCATGAATCAAGATGTAAACTCTTAGCTGCTGCTCCAGACATATGGCACCAGGCCGTTGCTCCACATAGACACCAACCCTCTAGAACCATAAGCCAAATTAAGTTGCCGTGGTCATGGTGTCTTATCACAGCAAAAGGAAAGAAACTAATAAAGCCTTTGAGTAGGAAGAGGATCAAGGCAACAGGGTATCCACAGGAACTAGGGTTAAACAGTTCAGTTACACCTCATGGTACAACAACTGCTTAATGAAGAGGAGCTGGAAACTAATGTAAGAACCCACTGAACAATCTTCATACTGTAAATGATTCAGGAGAAACAAAAGTGGTTCCTTCCTCTTCTTCTATCATCCTCAACAGTTCAATCTATTACCAGAAGCTCAAAATGATGCCTCTTATATAATAGTCTATAAATACCTACTAAATGAAGTAAATTGCTTTTAAACATGTTTATCCTTGCTTTATTCTCTTTAGAACCCAAAGGAAGGAAGGGAGGGAGGGAGGGAGGGAGGGAGGGAGGGAGGGGAAGCGAGAGAAAGAGAGAGAGTGAGAGAGAGAGAGAAAGAAAGAAAGAAAGAAAGAAAGAAAGAAAGAAAGAAAGAAAGAAAGACAGACAGACAGACATTTTTAAGTTTGGTAGTTGTAGCAAGCCTACACTAAAAAGCTGAGACAGTCTAGCTCCAGGCAAGCCTTGACTTTGGAGACCCAGGCTCAAAAAACAAACTACTACAATGATCACACACACACACACACACACACACACACACATACACACACACACACACACACACACACACACACACACACACACTACTCTCTTTTTTAAACCTTTTATACACATGAGCAGATAATAGCACAAGCAAAAGACAAGCTTATACTGGAACTTGGTAATGAAGCAAGGGATTTCTTCTGTCAATGTAAAAGCTAAGCACTTGACTTAATTATCAATCATGTATCAGCAGTCCAAAATTCAGGCAAAATGATTTAGAGGTAGAGGATGTACTGAACCACAACTGTAGCATAAAGTCTCTATCTGGTCTTTAATAAGAAATTCATTTTTTTAATCTTAGGCAAAAATACTTACACAAGGTATTTTTTCAAACTTCAATGCTGTTTATCTTTCCTCTTCTGAAGGCCCTTCTATAGCGTTTCATCTTAACAAGTCTGAAAAGCACAGCATATTAACCAATTATAAAAGGTATCCTAACTTTGTTAGCAGGGGTAACCCTTTCGAATTAAATTATTTAAACAAACCAGAAAACTCTTAGGTATTGGTCCAATATTACACTCCCTTGTAACAAGAACTCCTAGATCTCAAATAAAACTAAACTTTTCAAAAACACTCTACACAGGAAAAGAATATGACACAGGAGTCAGGACACTGATCGTCAAGTTCTACCTTTAAGGCACACTTGAAAGTGCGACCTTGAGAGTTTTTCTATTGGCACAGAGTCTTTGCTAGAAAGAAGTGTACCTTGGTTTCCTTTCTACTCTGGGCACCTGGCACACTTTTTATCAAATGACAATCGCCTTGCAAACAACAAGACATTTGGGCGATTGGGTGGCATGTTGACCAAGGGACTATAAAGAATTGAAAATGCCGGGTTGAAACAGTTCTGTTTCAAGGTTTCTCATCTACAAAGTGTGAATAGGCTTGACCTAATAGTACTGGTACTAATTCTACTAACCAATGTTGATAAGTCAAATGTTCTGACTAACTCATCCACTTTTATACTTGTCAGAGTAAATCTGCCTCATTGTCATGCATGGGATGAAAACAGCAACACGAAACCATCTGAAACCTACTCTCCCAGTTCCAGAACCCATGACTTCCTCAGAGGAAATTTACAGGCACCCCACTGTCAACACAGGAACCAGTGGGGCGAGGAAGGAAGATAACTAGTGCTCCCCGGAAGGAGGATAACCCTTCTGGACCTTCGTCTGGCCAGAAAAGTGTCCACTGAGGTGTGCCCTACTGGAGGAGACTTACCGAGGCAGGGAAGCTGGGCCGTCCCGGGAGGCCCTGCCCGCCCCGCCTGGTCCGCGCGCGCCCGTAACCCCGGCACCCGGCTGTCAGGGCCTGCTAGGCCTCGACCGCAACCCCCGACCTTCGACCCCGTGCCAGGCCCGCGCCACAGCCGCGACCTCGCAAACCTCCCGGAGGGACTCGCCCGGAAAGGCACTGCCCACCTCACGACCGGCCAGCCCTCACCGCACGCAGCCTCAAGAGCTCCTCTCACCTGACAGCGCCGCAGCCCCGAGCCGGACCTCTTTCGATGCCGACACCCTCAGCCTGCGCAGGTCCGGCTCCGCCAGCAGCCTCGGATGCCCATGGGGCGGAGGAGCAGAGCCCGGCAGGAGCGGAGGCCAGCGGCACTGCGGCTACGTCAACCGGCGGCGTCGCACGTCAGGGCGTCAGAGCCTCAGGGCACGCCACTCTGGCCCCGCCCAAGAACCGTATGGGCCCCACCCCTCACTGGCGGGGGCGGAGCAGAAAAGACCGTCAGGGCAGAGGGGCGGGGCCGGGGACAGAGCCGGGGGCTGAAGGACCGGGTTTAGGTTCCCGGGTTAAGAACTGGGATGATGGGCAGAGCCTGAGCTGAGTGACCAAACCAAGGACTCAACGCAAGACCTGTCCTTAAGGGCAGGTCCTGGGCAAAGAAACTGTGCCTGGACAAGGGACACAGCCTGAGCGGAGGGTTGGGGCAGTGTCCACAGGGCGGAGCCTGGTGTGAGGAGCACAGGTCTCTGAAGATTTGAAAACTGCCTTGCTCCAGGTTCAGAGTGGGGAGGTAAACACCGGGGATATTAGTGTAGTCAACATAGGGAAAGAAGGCCAAAAATGTCAGAGTCAGTTTGCTGTATGGTGTGAAATGAGTTCTCACAGAAGATGTATTTGAGTGTGTGAAACACTGACACAGTAAATCAACATTATTATTCTAATAATGAAAGTGGTTCTCGCTCACCACACTGAAAATGATTTAGCAAGTGAGCAAAGGCTAACAACTTTCCGTTAGGACACTTAACCTGAATGTTTCTTAAGCACAGTGTAAAGTATAATGTTAAACAGCCTTTGGTGAGTGGAAGATTTTAGAATGCTTGGAGCAGAGTAAAAAGTGCTCATAAGACAACTAGAAACGGAAACAGCAAGAGCAAACTGTTGAGCAGAACTTGTTTATCCTCCCTAAGTTCTGCAAAGAATATTCTTATCCTCGTTTTTCTCCAATTCACAAACTGAAAAGCTAAGGTTTATAGTTGAACTCATTCTAGAAAGCTAGGATTTGAACCCAAGCACCATGGTTTCCAGTTCATTCTTTACACTACCTGTCAATATCTAAGCCTCTCTTTCTGAGAGATCAGGTTGCAGGGAAAAAGAGCCAGCCAAAGAAACACACCCTGATCAGAGCCAAAGAAACACACTTTGGCTCTGCAACCAGAACCAAAGAAATGTACAGTGACCCTGATTCCAGTGAGACACACTTTAAAGAAACACACTTTATCCCTGGAATCAGAGAAATACACCTGACCATAAAATTATAGCCAAAAGACTAAACGGAAAGAAACATACCTTGGCCATGAAACCAGAGCCAAATCTGACCCTAAACCTGTGCAGAAAACCAACCAATCCCTGATCATGAGATCTAGCCATTCAGAGCTCAGGGGCTGAAATCTGACCAATTCCCATACTGGAAAGTTCCCTGGAAGAACTCCTCCCCTAAGAAGCTTTATATAAACCCTGTGCCTGTTCAACTTGTGGCTGTCAGACTTCCCAGCTGTCCTCTGCCACCCTGGTAGAGGGCAGACACTCTCCTGGATTCTTCCCTCCCAATAAATCTCTTGAATGAGGTTTGGGTGAGACCTTCTTTTTCCGGAATGGAGCAGAGGAGAGAAGTAACAATTTTTGACTAGAGCCAGAGCTGAACAGAGAGAGCCAAACAGGGTTATAACACTTTCGCTGAGGACCCCTTCCCCTTGCTAAGTGGAGTTGTTACACTCCAGGGACCTGAGGCGATCTGTACCAGTTTCTCTAGGAAAGCCTTCTCCTGCTGGAGCAGAGCTGTTATACTGGGGAAGATTTTCCCTGGAGCAGGGCTGTAAGCTGCTACACTTACTGTGACCTGTGGTATTCTTTGGCTCCCCAGAGTGCCAGAATACCTTTCCATCCAAGCTGTAACACTCAGTATTCTTTGGCTCCTGAGTGCCAAACTCCTTGTCCATCCCATCCAAGCTGCTGCAATGATTACACAGGTCACCTTAACATTTCTACAAGGGGGTGGTGTGTCTACTCTTCAACAGATATGAAGCCAGACTGCAAGAATGCAAGAAAATTAAAACAAAAACAAATGAGGTACTGCAATTAATTGTTATTGAATATAAGGAAATCGAGGTCCAAACAGAAAAATCATCTCAGCACAAGTTCTTTGAACTAGAAGTGACCTAGATATGATCCAGTTTCCCCCAAACAAAACTAAACTGAAACTAAATTACTCCAGAGATAAGAGGAAGATTTTAGAATAGCAAGGAGAAAGAGAGGCAGATTTCCTCTACAGTGGACACATGTGCCTCGTCTTTCTTCCCATCCCTATGACTGAGAGCCAACCTGTAACTACAGGTGTATATGAGATGACATCATCAAGATCAATTACTTATTTTAGAGCCTTTCAATTGGAAAGGCCTATAACCCTATGAAGACAATTAAACTGACAGTTCATGTGGCTCACTACATTTACATAGCAATGCTTCCTGTCTTCCCTAAGGTTTCTCTTGCTTTCACTTTCCACTAACATGTCACTAAGATGGAGATGGCAAAGAAATTGCCTCCAGCAAATGTAATGTGATCTTCTCTAGCTGAGCATCCCAGCACATTGGAAGCTGAGGCAGCAGCATATTGGGTTTGAGACCAATGGAAAAATCCTGAGCTAGCCAGGACTACATCAAAAGACCGTATCTCAAACGGTCAACAGCAAAAAGAATTTCATGACAAAAGCCATCTAATGATGTTTTATGTTATAACATTTTACTTGGAAATCATGACCACTTTACATGAAGTTGCAAAGATGCAAAATGGTCTGGGGCATTTATCCATCCCCCCATCCAGCTATTCTACCTTATTTAAGTACAGTACAACATGAAAACATATCCTACACTGGTATGATGTGTGTATAGCTCTATTCCACTTTGTCACCTGTAAATTCATGTAACCATCACTGCATCACACACAGAGATTTCCTTCCTGATATTCTTATAGTCACTCCCCATGCATTTCTAGTACTATCCTGTCTTAGTTAGGATTTTATTGCTGTGAAGGGCAGGTGGGATGTTGGGGGGGGAGGAGAGGGGAGGGAGAGGGAGAAGGGATTGACATGTGAAGCAAGCTTGTTCCTAATTTGAACTAATAAAATAAAAAAATAAAAAGAAATATCATTAAGCCAAAAAGAAAGAAAGAAAGAAAATAAAAGAAAGGAAAAGAAAAGAAAAGAAAACACCATGACTACAGAAACTCTTATAAAGGAAAGCATTTCATTGGGGCTGACTTACAGTTTCAGAGGTTTAGTCCATTATTGTCATAGAGGGAAGTTTGGTAGGCAGGCAGACTGATGACGTAGCTGAGACTTCTCCACCTGGATGGGGGTGAAAATGCCATAAGGTAACCTGCTAGTTTGTAAACTCACAAAGTTTTTAAAGGAAGAAAGGAAAGAGAGAAAAAGGAAGAGATAAGACATAGGAATGGGGTTAGCAATTTCTATCTAATAATAAAGCTTGAAATGATATATGAAAATATAAACAAACTATTTGAACAGATATTTGTCAAAAATCTACAGAAATTAATAAGTACACAAAAGATCTTCAAAATCTTTCATCATCAGGGAAATACAAATCAATATGTCAATTAAATGCCTCTTCACACTCACTCTAGTGACCACAATGAAAAAAAAAAAAAAAAAAAAACAAGCTGAGAATAGTGGTATAGGCCTGTAAACTCAACTACTCTGGGAGCCTGAAGCATGGGTATTGTTTAGCCTGGTCTGGGAAATACAGCAAGACTTCATTTGCAGAAACAATAAAACAATAGGTTTAATAGGTTATAAAAATAAATATTGGAGAGGATATGGAGAAACTGGAACCTTCTTATGTTGCTGATAGGAACGCAAAGTTATGTAGCCACCATGGAAAACAAGTTTGACACTTCTTCACAATGTTAAACATAGAGCTGTCAAGTGACCCAGCAATTCCACTCTTGTGTGTAGGTCCAAGAGAACTAAGAACATTATATGTTCACATAAAATGAATATTCACTGTGGCATTGCTTATTCACACTAGCCTAAGAAGTGAAACAACTCCCATTCCAGTGCTCAAGCCTTCGCACCTCATCCTCCTCCCTGAGATCAGCCCTTCCCCCAACCCCAGCAGGTTGCCACTACTGGGTGAAGGTCATGCCGGTTGAAAGAACAGAGACCAACTCCCTAACCCCCACTGCCACACCAAAGGCCAAACTAAGCACCAGAAGAAGGCCAGCTCAAAACTTGGACAGAGACTCCCTATTAGATCAGCACCGCATGGAGCCTTCTCCAAAATTTACTATATAGTCACAAAGCAAATCTCAACAGATACAAAAAAAACTTAAATAACCACCTGTATCTTATCACATCACAAGGATTAAAGTTGGATTTCAACAACAGAAAGCTTACAAAGTCACAGAAACTGAATAACTCTCTATTGGGTCAAGGAAGAAAGATAAGGAAGGAAGGAAGGAAGGAAGGAAGGAAGGAAGGAAGGAAGGAAAGAAGGAAGGAAGGAAAGAAGGAAGGAGGGAGGGAGGGAAGGAAGGAAGGAAGGAAAGAAGGAAGGAAGGAAGGAAGGAAGGAGGGATGGAAGGAAGGAAGGAGGGATGGAAGGAAGGAAGGAAAGAAGGTAGGAGGAAGGAATGGCTTTCTAGAATTCAATGAAGATGAATGCACAACATACCCAAACTGAATGAAGCAGTGCTAAGAGGAAAGTTCATAACACTAAGTGCCTTCATAAAGAAATTAGAGAGATCTTATAATGGTGATTTAATAGCACATCTGAAAGCTCTAGGACAAAACAAAGCAAATACACCTAAGAGAAGTAGAAGGCAGGAAATAATAAAACTCTAGGCTGAAATCCATAAAACAAAGAGAACAATACAAAGAATCAATGAAACATAGGAGTTGGCTCTTTGAGAAAATAAACGAGATGGACAAACCCATATCCAAACTAACCAAACAGCAGAGAGAATATCTAATTTAACAAAATCAGAAAGGAAAAGGGGGACATAACAACAGACACCGAGGAAATCCAAAGAATCATTGGATGATTCTGCAAATATACACATTCCACAAAATTGGCAAAGCTAAAAAAAATGGACAATTTTTTTCATAGATACCACTCACCAAAGTTAAATCAAGATTGGATAAACAATTTAAATAGAACTACAACACTTAAGAAAAAGGAAGCAGTCATTAAAGGTCCCCAACCAAAATCAGCCCAGGGCCAGATGGTTTTAGTGCAGAATTCTACCAAACTTTCAAAGAAGCGCTAATAGTGATACTTCTCAAACTATTCCTCAAAATAGAAATAAAAGGAACATTGCCAAGTTCATTTTATGAGGTCACAGTCACCCTGATACCAAACCACAAAAAGACACAACAAAGAGAGAATTATAGACCAATTTCCCTCATAAACATTAATTCAAAATGATAAAAAAAATACTTGGTGGATGATCTTTTTGATGTGTATACTATTGATTCTATTTTGTCTGAACTAGTAAATGTGAAAAATAAATTGTAAATCTCACAAATTTGACTTGATGTTTCATCATTTCTACTTATCAAAATCAAAAAGGAGCAATCAAAGTACCCAACTTTCTTTTCTGTACAAATCACACAAAAATATAAATTTCAGTTAGTAAACATATTCTAGAACTAAAATTTTGCCACTGTTTCAAATGTTAGACACGCTGTCATTGGAGTCATGCTAAAGATTTTCAGCAATAGATAAAAATCTCTACAACAGTTTTTATGGTAACCAGTAATATCTATGTCCTACATCAAAATCGTGGTGTCTTTATCAAAAGAAATTATCATGGTGTGTTTATTTGTCTCTATATATAAGGATGTAATTCCCTAGTGCAACTTTTTTAAAAAGTAATCATATTTCACCTCCATAAACTCACACTGCAATAACACATAATTGCATTCAGATATCATAAGCAACTCACTGCCATTTTTTACTTAAACTGTAATTCATTCAAAATCAAAACAATTCCATTATTCATTTGGTTTATGTAAACTAATTGTCTCCTTAGCCATGGACACAAACATTGGCAAAAGTCTAAAAATCAGTCTGTGTATTTTGGGACCTGAAAATATTTCTAAAGTCCTTTTATTTGGAATTAATTAGTATTAGACTTAAGAAAACTCTGAAAGTTAAACTTTGAATATACATGAGCATAGAGGTTATATAAGATTGCTCAGCATTTTTGTTCTCAAAAAAAGAGTCTGTGGGTTTTTGTTTTGTTTTGTTTTGTTTTTTCATGTATGTCATTGCATTAATGTGTGCTTTATTTTCTTTTGTCTTGTTTTTGTTTGGTTGGTTGGTTCTGGTGATGAAATCCAAAGTCTTTCCCATTCTAAGCATGCACTCTACCACTGAGCTACATTCCAGTCTAATAGCAAGATCTATTTAGTTTTTTTTTTTTTCTTTTTCATTTTAGAACTACCTCTACGTACAGAAATTTTAAAAATGTACATATACTGGGTATTTTACAAAACATGGGAGCTAGAAATAAAATTTAAGTTTAAGTAAAAAACTGAGATCATTCCAGAGAACTTCCAAGGCTCACATTTCCCTGCTCATCTTTAATAACCTCTTCAAGCCCTTCCCTTGTGAACAGGTGAGATTCTGGCAGGCTGCACTGCAACTCATTCAAGATTGGTAGTGCTCAGCTTCTTCTGGGTTGTTGATATGAAAATGACCAATCAAGCCCTGATGTTTTTCAGCATCATAGACTTGAAATTGAAATAAAGGAGGTGAGCAGAAAAGCCACTAGTTATACATAGTTCTTTCTTCAAGGGTATCCATTTTATCTCCCTTGTGGTAAGCTTCTTGCAAGAATCAATATTTTAATGGTGGGGAAGGGAAAACTAAATTGGTGATCCCAAACAGAATTGGGCATGTGATGGGGACTGTCCTTCTGTATATATGTTTCTCTTTTTGGTTGATAAATAAAATACTGTTTGGCCAACAGAAGCAGGAAGACAGGTAGTGTAGGGAGCCGTTCCTGCATTATCCATTACAATGATGGTGCCTGCAGACACCAAAATGTAAATTACTTCACAGGCGCTGGGTAATCTCCATTCCTTTGATCTCTGCCTATCCCGTGGCTCATTTGGCCTGAGGAGCTGAAGCCATTCATAGGGTAACACGTCCCAGGCGGCTGCTTGCCAGCCTTTATTAAGGAACGGGATTCTTGGGCCAGGGTCTCCGCTCTGGTAAGCTTATGCTCTCTCCACTCTCAAGATGCATTAAAGCTTGTCTGCAGAAGGATCCGAGTGTCCTGCGTGTATTTCTTGCCGGTGAGAACATACAGCGCGCGGGACATATGGTGCCGAAACCCGGGAATTTGTTAACATCGCTGGCACTGCGGAGACCTCTCTAACGGGGCGGATTCAGAACTGCAGGGTGGTAAGTTCGGAGAGGTATGCCTTATTCTGACACCTTCTTTTTTGACTTTGCTTTTAATTTGTCACCACTATGGGATGGAAAAGCCTTAATTCTAGTCTTTATTCTAATTTTGTTCACATTGGTCTTATATTATGCCCACCGTGGCTAGTGTTCCAGTTCGAGACCAAGCTTACCCCAGGTAGCCTCCAGCATAATGGGCTCTTCAAAACAGAGAGACCTAATTAAAAACTGTCTAGAGATTGAGGCTTGCCGTCCCATGGTAGCAGAGAGTCAAAAAGTGCTTAAAGAGGTACAGGATAATATATCAGAAACCGAACGAGATGAGAGAATAGGAGCTCGAAAAAGGAAGGACATGTCCAAGGAAAAAGGCCCTCCCCAGGATATAAAAAAAGGGGGAGAGAAAATAGGGAATAACCGGACACACTCCAGTAAATTTAAGAGAAATAAAGACTCAAAACCTAGCCTCTGCCCTACAACGAAACTAGAGGCCTTGGAGCTGAGCAGCTCAGACTCTGAGATTTTAGACTCTAGCAAGGAAGCAGAGCTAGAGGAGGAGGCAGCACGATACCACCCCGATAGATATCGGCTGCCAAAAGTGAAAGCAAATATGAGGCCATCGCCTGTTAATCCAGCGGGTGTACTTCCATCAGCACCCCCATTATTTGGTACTGACTCTTTTTTACCATTAGAGGAGCGAAGGAAATTGCAGATGGCTTTCCCAGTCTTTGAAAATGAGGGGGCAAGAGTACATGCTCCCGTAGACTATAATCAGATTAAAGAATTGGCTGAATCAGTCCGGAAGTATGGGGTCAATGCCAATTTTACAACAATACAAGTAGAAAGACTAGCAAACTATGCTATGACACCCACTGATTGGGAGACAACAGTAAAAGCAGTGCTCCCCAATATGGGACAATATATGGAGTGGAAGGCTCTTTTTTATGATGCAGCCCAGGCACAGGCAAAGGCCAATGTCACAGCAGAAAATGAAAATCAGAGACAATGGACCTTTGAAATGCTGACAGGACAGGGGCCACATGCCCTCAATCAAACTAATTACATTTGGGGCGTATATGCCCAGATATCAGCTGCCGCCATTAAAGCATGGAAGGCATTGACAAAAAGGGATGAATCAGGTGGACATCTTACAAAGATAGTCCAGGGGCCCCAGGAGCCATTCTCAGACTTTGTGGCCAGAATGACAGAGGCCGCTAGCCGGATATTCGGTGATGCAGAACAAGCCATGCCTCTGATTGAACAATTAGTCTTTGAACAAGCAACTCAAGAATGCCGAGCAGCCATAGCCCCCCGGAAAAGTAAAGGTTTACAGGACTGGTTAAAGATCTGCAGAGAACTCGGAGGGCCACTTACTAATGCAGGCTTGGCCGCAGCCATCTTACAAACCCAAAGGCGCCGAAATATGTCTGCCTGCTTTAACTGTGGAAAAACAGGGCACCTTAAAAAGGACTGTAGAGCCCCTGAAAGGATTAGAGAAGTGGAGTTGTGCAGGCGCTGTGGAAAAGGTTATCATAGGGCCAGCGAATGCAAATCTGTGCGGGACATAAAAGGTAGGCTTTTACCCCCTAGGGAGGAACCTAAAGCGTCCCAACCAAAAAACGGGCCGCGGGGCCCATGGTCCCAGGGCCCTCAGAAATATGGGAACCAGTTCCGGAAAAGCAACTCAGAGAAGGAAGGGACTCCCGAGGACACTCCGGAGTGGACCTGTGTGCCGCCTCCGACTTCTTATTAATGCCCCAAATGAATGTTCAGCCGGTCCCAATCCAGTCTCCGGGGCCTTTACCCCCCGCTACCATTGGGCTTATTTTGGGCCGAGGTTCCTTGACCTTACAAGGACTCATTGTGTATCCTGGAATCGTAGATCCATATCATAAGGAAGAATTCCAGGTCCTCTGCTCCAGCCCTCGGGGCGTGTTCTCCATAAAGCAGGGAGATAAGATCGCACAATTAGTGCTATTGCCCTCCCCTGGGGATAGAGAGAATTGCACCTCCCGAAAAAGAGCCTTGGGCTCTACCGGTAATGATTCAGCATATCTGGCCATACCCCTAGATGAGAGACCAACTATGAAATTATTGGTTAATGGAAAAGAATTTGAGGGGATTACAGATACAGGGGCGGACAAAAGCATCATTTCATTGCATTGGTGGCCGAAATCCTGGCCTACTGTGGTTTCATCTCATTCTCTTCAAGGCCTTGGATATCAATCCTCTCCAGCTGTTAGTGCTGCCGCCTTGGTCTGGCGGAGCACTGAGGGCAGGCAGGGACGCTTTACCCCTTATGTTTTGCCCCTCCCAGTAAATCTGTGGGGGCGAGATGTGTTACAAGCCATGGGCATGACCCTGACCAATGAGTATTCCCCTCAGGCATCAGCTATAATGACAAAAATGGGCTATGTACCAGGAAGGGGCCTGGGCAGAAGGGAGCAAGGTAGAATAGAGCCCATTGAACAAAAAGGGAATCAAAGTAGAAAAGGACTGGGTTTTATTTAGGGGCCGTTGAGGCTTCACGACCCATACCATGGAATACAGAGGACCCGGTATGGGTCTCTCAATGGCCATTATCCTCTGAAAAGCTGGAAGCAGTCACAAGACTTATACAGGAGCAAGAACAGTTGGGGCATTTAGAAAGTTCTACTTCTCCCTGGAACAGCCCAATTTTCATTATCAAAAAGAAATCTGGAAAATGGAGGTTGCTCCATGACCTGCGGGCTATTAATAACCAAATGCGCCCTCTGGGCCCTGTCCAGAGAGGCCTCCCTTTGCTTTCTGCGCTACCCCAAAATTGGAAGCTTATTATTATAGATATTAAGGACTGTTTTTTCTCCATCCCCCTCTTTCCTCGGGACCGGCAAAGGTTTGCCTTTACTGTTCCCTCACTCAATCACATGGAGCCAGACAAGAGGTACCAATGGAGAGTGCTGCCACAGGGCATGGCCAATAGTCCAACTATATGCCAATTGTATGTCCAAAAGGCATTGGAACCTGTTAGGAAGCAGTTTACATCCATGATTATGATTCACTATATGGATGATATTCTTATCTGCCATAGGAAGATAGAGGTCCTGCAACAAGCCTTCCCCATGCTGGTAGCTGAGTTAAAACAATGGGGACTGGAGATAGCATCAGAGAAGGTCCAGGTCTCAGATACCGGTCTCTTCCTAGGCTCAGTAATTACCCCAACAAAAATAATCCCACAAAAAATAGAAATACGCAAGGATCATCTGAGAACCTTAAATGACTTCCAGAAACTCTTGGGGGATATAAATTGGCTGAGACCCTTTTTAAAGATCCCCTCTGCAGATTTAAAACCCCTTTTTGACATCCTGGAAGGTGAGCCTCATATTTCTTCCCCCAGAAGCTTTACTCCAGCTGCTTGTCAAGCCCTACAAAAAGTGGAAAAGGCCTTGCAGGATGCACAATTGCATCGCATAGATGAGACATTGCCATTCAGCCTATGTGTCTTTAAAACGGCTAAGTTACCGACCGCCGTCTTATGGCAGCATGGGCCGTTGCTTTGGATTCACCCAAATGCTTCCCCCGCTAAGATCATTGATTGGTATCCGGATGCTGTCGCGCAGCTCGCACTTCGGGGAATAAAAGCAGCTGTCGCTCATTTTGGCAGGGACCCTCATCTCTTGGTTGTACCTTACACTGCTGCACAAATTCAGACTCTAACAGCTACATCTAATGACTGGGCGGTGTTGGTTACCTCCTTTTCAGGGAAAATTGATAATCATTTCCCAAAACATCCAATCCTACAATTTACACAAAATCAGGCTATAGTGTTTCCACAGATGACAGCAAAGCATCCAATCCCGAATGGGACGGTGGTTTATACTGATGGTTCCAAAACCGGTGTAGGGGCTTATGTTATAGGGAATAAGGTAGTTTCTAAACAATTCAATGAAACCTCACCCCAGATCGTTGAATGCCAAGTGGTGCTGGAAGTCCTTGAGGCCTTTCCGGGGCCACTTAATATTGTATCAGATTCCTCCTATGTGGTTAATGCAGTCAACCTCCTTGAAACTGCTGGTATAATACGACCCTCCAGCAGAGTTGCAGGTATCTTTCAAAAAATACAAATTACCCTATCAAACAGGAGGTTCCCTGTTTTTGTCACCCATGTTCGAGCACATTCGGGGCTCCCAGGACCTATGTCCTCTGGGAATGATTTGGCAGACCGGGCCACAAAGCTGATGGCTGCCGCCTTGTCCACCCAGATACAAGCTGCACAAGAATTTCATCAGCGCTTTCATGTGACGGCTGAAACCTTACGCCGTCGATTTGCTTTGACAAAGCAGGAGGCTAGACAAATTGTTACTCAATGTAAAAACTTCTGTGAATTTTTACCTGCACCTCATGTAGGAATAAATCCGCGCGGCATTAGGCCGCTGCAGATGTGGCAAATGGATGTTACACATGTTGCCTCCTTTGGAAAGCTCCAATATGTTCATGTCTCAGTGGACACCTGCTCAGGCATAATTTGTGCCACGCCTTTGACAGGGGAAAAGGCCGCGCATGTGATTCAACACTGTTTAGAGGCTTGGGGTGCCTGGGGTAAACCTCATATCCTAAAAACAGATAATGGGCCGGCTTATACCTCTCAAAAGTTCCAGCACTTCTGCAGACAGATGGAAATTACCCATCTGACTGGCCTACCTTATAACCCTCAAGGACAAGGCATTGTGGAACGTGCCCATCGCACACTTAAGTCTTATTTAATCAAACAAAAGGAGGGAATGGGAGCATCCTTACCCTCGGTGCCAAGAGTTGCAATATCCATGGCACTCTTTACCCTTAATTTTCTAAACACCGACGCTCAGGGCCATACCGCGGCCAAGCGTCATACCTCAGAACCTGAGAGGTCAAAGGAGATGGTAAAATGGAAAGATATCTTAACTGGTCTTTGGAGAGGCCCGGATCCTATTCTCATAAGATCCAGGGGGGCGATATGTGTTTTTCCACAGGATGAAGAAAATCCTCTGTGGATCCCAGAAAGACTCACCCGAAGAGCCCCTTCGGACCTTCAAAAGTCGGAACTCCACCCTCTCCCCGGGAGTTGAGAGCCGCTATTGTTATCCAGATTAACTCCTGTCCTTGACAGAGAGAAAGGGGTGGGGGTGGGATTGTTTGGTGCAGCCGTTTGCGGATTGGTGTTACTTCTGGCTGGTCTGTAAGCTCTAGGCTCAAAACTAAAGAGAGATCGCCCAAGCGCTTCCACTGATATTTGGCTAACTATGCTTAAGCAATAGGCCGCCGGCCAGACAGCTCTTGCACACCCGGAGCCTAGGCTCATTGCACAGGGTAGAGTGTCTGGTTTGAGCAGCCCATGAGGGTGTTGAGCAAAGGCATCGCACAGAGTTGCCTAGTATGCAGGCTTCTCTGAGAGGTATGTTGTCCTGCATAAGGGTTGCCTGCCCCAGTCTCCCTTTCCCAGAAAAACGGCAGAGGACAGGTCGAGAGTGCTTCGGGTCAAGCTAACAGCCTGATGGCGACTCTTGTACACAGTCTTAATGTTTGATTTGGGAAGGTACAACCTCTGTCTCTATCCCTCAACATATGGGTGACCTATTTGCTTGTAAAAATATAAAGCCTTATCATTAATTAAAAAAAAAAAGGGGATATGTAGGGAGCCGTTCCTGCATTATCCATTACAATGATGGTGCCTGCAGACACCAAAATGTAAATTACTTCACAGGCGCTGGGTAATCTCCATTCCTTTGATCTCTGCCTATCCCGTGGCTCATTTGGCCTGAGGAGCTGAAGCCATTCATAGGGTAACACGTCCCAGGCGGCTGCTTGCCAGCCTTTATTAAGGAACGGGATTCTTGGGCCAGGGTCTCCGCTCTGGTAAGCTTATGCTCTCTCCACTCTCAAGATGCATTAAAGCTTGTCTGCAGAAGGATCCGAGTGTCCTGCGTGTATTTCTTGCCGGCGAGAACATACAGCGCGCGGGACAAGGTAGGACTAGGAGATGAGGAGAATTCTGGGGAAGGTAGGCAGAGAGAGACAGAAAAGAAGCACCATGTAGCTGCCAAAAGGAGTAACAGGTCCAAACCCTTCTCTGGTAAGATAAGACCACGTGGGATTACTTAGGTTAATAAAAATGAGTTAATAAGTAAGACAGAGATAGCCAATAAGACCCCATGAATGTGGGTGTCAGTGCGGAGACCTTGGAAATCTATGGGTCAGTACTTATTCCTAGCATAGGAATGGACTTTGGGATCCCATTTCACATAGAGGGATACTCCCTCAGCCAGGGGAGGGCCTGGGCCCTATCCCAAAGGATATGACAGACTCTGAAGACCCCCCCCCACCCATGGAAGGCCTCACTCTCCCTGGGGAACAGAAATGGTATGGGATAGGTAAGGTGTTAGTGGGGGGCAGGGGAGGAGGGGAGGGAGAGGGAACTGGGATTGATATGTAAAACAATGTTTCCATTTTAAATAAAAATGGAGGGAAAAAAAAGACTTCAAGATGCAGGCCCAAATGAGTCATGGGGTATCTGCTGCATGTGTTATGAGGATTTGTCCAGTATATCTCCTCTTGTAGTGTTGGAGAAAACTATTGTCTATAACAACATTGAAACATTAAACAAAATAAATATATTCCAATAAAGATGTCCAAAAGGAGGTACAAGTGTCAACGTATAAATATGAAAAAAAATATCTATAGAAAAAGCATAGAAAAGTAGGGAGGCAGTTGAGAGGCCAGAAAAGGCTTTGCATTGTCACATGAAAGCATGCATCTACTCTGAAGAAAATACCAATAGTGACTTAAACCACAGTCCCTAGAGTACATGTAGAGGGTTAAGATGCTGCTGGCTTTACCCTGGTTTGTTGAGGAAATGTTTGTGCAACAGGAAGAACAGTAAATGAGACACTGAAAGCAGTGTCTTTGCTTTCCTGTCTACACAGAGCCCTACATACTTGTAAAAGTTAACCCTCTGGTTAGGAAACATGTATCCCACTGTTCAGGAAACACTGCATTTCAACATTCAGTTCATGTGCGGATCTTATCTCAAACTTTTCCTCAGGGCTTGTGAAAGAAGGACCTTGTCATAAACCTAAGGAAAATAACTGTGATCCTATGCCCTCTGGTGGCCCTGCTGTTGGAACTATCAGTTATGGAGCAGGAAAAAAGAAAAGATAATGATGTGCCTTGGAATCAAGCCCTGTTACCAATGAAGCCCAATGGGATGTATGTTATAGTATGATTGGTATGATTGTATACTATTTCCTGTAGTTATACAAACTAGGAGGAGAAACAGAATGCTTCCAGAATGACTCAACACTCCTCCCTCTGCCTGCTCCTTCCCCTCCCCTTCTGAAACCCTCACCTTCTACCATAATAAGTTTTCTGTTTTCCAAGGAAGACAACCCTATTGACATCATTCCTTGACACTGCATTCCTCCCGTGTGCAGCTTCTTGCTATTCCCACCCCACTGCACTCACTGGGATCATTGTCAGCTTCCTTGCTGTCAGTTATCTGTCAGTCTTGTCTGTGCACTGCAACTAATTCAGTTTTAGTTTTTGAAATTGCTCTATTTTGTTTTCTACTGGCACACAATTGCTTTTTTAATATGTGTGGACATAATGCATTTTTTTCCTGAAAATGTTATGCCACCAACCAGTACTTTGAAATAGCTTCAAATCTATAGAAAGTTAATGTAATACTAAAACTAATTATATACCTAATCAATCCAGCTATCCTTCAATCAGACTTACCCTCTATCATCATCCCTAGATACCAAATAATTCCCAATGAAGTACCTTGAGCACATAGTCATAGTGTCATTATTATACACAGAAACTTAACACATAGTTTTCAACTCAGATGTAATACTTAATTTTTTCATGAAACTAATGTTTCATACTCAAAACATACCTTCTTGCTGTCTCATTTTGGCCTTCATCCAGGATCCCATTGAGGATAATGTATTACATGCATTGGTGGTCATAACTTTTTAGTCTGCTTTTGTGTTCATGTGTATGAAGGTGAATAGGTGTGTGTGTGTGTGTGTGTGTGTGTGTGTGTGTGTGTGTGTGTGTGCGCAGACCAGGAGGCAACCTTACTTGACCTTTTCAGGACATCCACCTTGGTTTTTGAAGCATGGTCTTTCACCGGGACCTAAAACTTGTCCAGTAGGCTAGGCTGGCTAGCCAATGAGCCCTAAGAAGTGTCCTGTCTCTACCTCCCCATATCTGGGGTAACAAGTGCACATCTCCATGCTGCAATTTCCTTGAAGTGTTTTAATCTCTTTGTCTTTTTTATTTTATTATGTTTCTGCACTTCTTGATGTCATCGTGGTATCTGTGTAGCCTTTGCACGGAAAGTAATATAGAAACTTGTAGCATAAGGTGGTCCTGGGTATTGAACTTAGGCAGTCATGCTTGGCTTCACTAACTGAGCCATGCCCCAGAACTCTAGTGTCTTCTTTAATCTAGAAGAGTTTCCTTATCTTTTATTTGACTTTAGATAACATTTTGGAAAGTTTATCATAATGAAACTTATCCTATAATCTACACTTATCTTATTATTTCCTAATTGTAGATTCAGCCTGAACATTCTGGCAAGAGAATAACATAAGTATTTCTCCCCAGTACATGACAAAAAAGAGAAGAAAACAAAAAACAATACTCTGTCCCTGAAGAGGGAAAGTTTTACCACTTGGTTATGATGATGACCACTATATCATCCCATTATAAAAACACATGTTTTTTAATCTCTTTATAATAAATGAGTTATCTGTGAGGCGATGTTTGGAAACACTGCGAATATCGTATTTCCCCAGTAACATTTTACCCATTGTTTAGCATATGTTACAGAGTCTCACCTATATTAATAAGTGACTGCAAGTGATAATTTTTCCATTTGTCACTTCTGTGTCTCTCTCAGCTGGTATTCTTCTCCAGAGCCAGTGAGGTGACACAGCAGGTAGAAGCCCTTGTCACACAAGGATGACAACCTGAGTTTGAACCATAGAACCCATGAAAAGGGAGGAGAGAACAACTGACTCCACAAAATTGTTCTCTGGCCTTTGCACACATGCCATGGCACATGCTATGGGTACAAGTGCAAGCCCCCCAACACACACTTCATGTACACACACACACCAATATGCGAGTTCTATTTTAAAGACTATAGCAGACTTAATGATGATGGTGGCAGTGATGGTGGTAATTTAGAAAAGGCCTCACTCGTTAGCTCCATCTGAACCAAAGTCATTATGCAGCCAAGGGTAGCCTCAAAATCACAGCCTCCTAAGTTCTAGAACTACAGGCATGAGCTACTACTACATGGTTGTCTTTTTACTCAATGGGCTGTAATTCTTTGTATCATTATTCGTTTTGGTATTCAAATTGCACCAAGTTGGTCAGCAAGCAGAACACTTATACACTTAAAAAGAAAATATAAAAATAATAACAAAAAATTTTAGCCCAAACATCAATCAGTGAATATTAAGTTCCTATGATACAACAGATACTGTTTGAGGTTCAGGAGCTACAGACTCAGAACAAAACCAAGTGCCTGCTCCCATTTAATACAACTTCCAACTTCAACAAAAAGCAGTAAACAAATGTAGAAAGAGGAAAGGCTTGTGGTGTGAACTAGCTCTTTAGGAAGGAGACTCCAAACCTACCCCTACCTTCTATACATAGTCTAAAGTGTGAAGGAGGGGAGAGGATACCATGAGATCCCCATGGTGGCTGAAAGGCTGAAAAGACTAACCTGCTGTGTTCACAGAAAGAGTGCATGAATTTAGCTCCTACAATGGTATTTCAGGACGTTTGGGAGACCATGCTATGTTGGTTTGCCATGTTCTGGAGCACTGGAGACACCTGAGTTGGGAGGATCACTGCTTTGTTTCTTTAGCAGGTATTGTCTACATACCTGAAAGATGAATGATGAGAAGCAGGGACCAGAAATTAGAGATTTCCAGGCCACAGAAACATGAAAAGCAAGAACACGCTGGAAGAAGGTGTTGATTCCAAGTATCAGCTTGGTTAGGCTGGAGTACTGCATTTAGTGAAACACTAGCCTAGGAGTTGCTGTATAAATTATATATCAAATCCTCTGTAATTTTAAATTAGAGGTGAACCAAAACATTACATTATTAAAAACAACTCTAAGATGTTATGAAATGTCAGTAATCTTTACTTTTAACAAAGTCCCATGTATTTCTGTCTTGTTTGCATTAATAATTGAAGAAATTATTAAATTTCAGGTGGAGTTTGGAAAAATATGTTATTATTTCCCACCTAATTTTATGGATCCCAGATAAAGAATCCTAATTCCCATACCATAAATAAGTGTAATTATTATGTGCCAATTTAAACATATTTAAGTATTAAACACAAACAAATGAATCCTGGTTTGTAGAAATGCTTGTGATGACTTTATATTTCTGATTTCAGGGTCCCTTTTGTGGTTATCATTTTAATGCAGGAAGTGTGTGATAGTGCCCAATGACCTCTTTACCTGAATGTCTGATGTGACAGACATCCAATTTCACTCTCTGCTCTGCTGGAATTTAGAATCTATGTTAAGTTGCACATGGGCATAGAGAAGAGCAAAAGCATTAGTACAAATCCAAAAAATTGTGAACTCAAAGACATGTGGTCTTGAAGAGGATGGGATATAGAAGTGCTTCTAAAAGCTGTGTGGTTCTTATTCATAGCTGCTCTCTGCAGAAGCAGTTCTGGGTGACAACAAGGCAAGATGTTTACTGAAGAATAGAGTCATTTGAGGACTGCAGAAACAACTCAGTGGTTTTCCAGCAATGATGAGTTCAAATCTCAGTTCTCACACGATGGCTCACAACCATTTATAACTCCAGCTCCAAAAACCTCTTCTGTACTCAGGGATACTGTACCAAGGTAGTTCACAGACACATGAAAAAGGCAAAACACCCATCCACTTAAAATAAATAGAGCCATTTTCTTTCCCTGCCAAATTGAACTAATGTATAGGGCAGATAGGACTGAAGAGAAAACAAAGGCATTAATCGCCTAGTGCTCTCTCCTTGGCATATGTGCTAACATGATGCTTTTGGACTTGCAGTCTTACCATCCACTCGGACAGAAAAACCCCAGTGCTGTCTTGCCTGGTTGTTTCCCAAAGGGGCTGTCCTCTCTCAGGGAGTATCAGAACTCCAGGGATTGCCTTCTGATCTCATCACATCTTTACTCTGTATAAGATTCTGTCCATCTTCCTCCAGCTGGTAGCCAGCCAAGTCTCACCCACACCCTGTCTTCGAGTAAGTGAGTGTTCTGCCAACAGAAGCTAACATCTGCCCCAGACAAATGATACATGGAGAGGCTTGTTTTGCAGGAGTAGGAAGTTTGGCGTGTTTCTGCTTGTTCTTCAGGACCCTTCTCTGAGAATGAACCCCTGCCATCCGTATCGACCTCAGATATGAATAAAGATGATTCAGTCTATCTCTCCATTTGGGAGTGTGGGTATATAAAGAAACCTACATACTTCCAGAAAGTCTGACCTGCCTCTGAGTCAACCACTAGCTGTGCAAGTCTAGCTCAGAAGAGTTATCCAGTTATCTTCAGATTTATAAGCTAGCTAAAGTTGCTGCTTTGAATCATCTCTGGACAACAGTTAACATATTTTCATGTGGGAAATTTTCTTATTTAAGCCTCAATTAGTTTAATTCTCCATGACACAACAGCCAAATGGACCTTAATTGGTATAGCTGAGCATCTTACCCTGCTAAGCCTCAGAAGATCTTGTTAATCATACATGCTTTGCCAGTGATTGTTTTGCAGTGGTCATGTTGTTCTGTTCCTAAAGAAAGGATTCAAAGGATTCCTGTAAAATGCCGCTCTCTAGAAAGAGAAGCATTGGGGAAAAATAGCCATTTGTTCGTCTCACCCAGACATCAGCATATGAAGTCTGGAACAGGAGGCCATATCTTTAATTCACAAGAGAAGATGTTTTCCTCTTGGCCAAAGGTTACATTCTATGGGTAGCATTTTGGAAAGATGAAAAAAACTTTGGTAAAAGTAGTGAGCCCCTTGGCAACATTCCTTAACTATTTCTGGGTTACTTGTCATAAAAATAAGCCTTATCATGAATTTCTTGGGCAGGTTGAATTGAATTTTCCATTAATTCTGGATGAAAGCATCCTAAATAATTTTTAAAAATCCCTGCTTCTATGCTACCATAGCAGTTGGAAAAAAATTTAAATCTCTGCCTTGGTTAGTTTTGGTCAACTTGACACAACCCAGAGTTATTTGGGTAGAGGAACATCAATTGAGAAAATCCCTCCACTAGATTGGCCTGTAGGCAAGCCAATCTTTTTGATTGATGATTGATGTGTGAGGGTTCAGCTCACTGTGGGTGGTGCCATCAGCATCTGCCTCTAGCTCTTAAATTCCTGCCCTGACTTCCCAGGATGATGGACTGTAAACTGTAAGATGAAATAAAAACTTCCTCTCAAAGTTGCCTTTGGTCATGATTTTTATTGCAGCAATAGAAACCAGACTAAAGCAATCAATCAGCAAAAATGCTCAGTCATTGCCCTCTAGGACTTTATACTCTCAAGATAGCCACTGTAAAACAGACTGAGTGCAATATGTTAGTCCAAGAATGCTGTGATTAGAACGTGAAGTGTACTCATGTGTTTGAAACCTTGGTTTCCACCTGGTGGTGCTGTGGGAATGTCATGAAACCTTTAGGAGGTGGCGTCTCACTGGAAGAAGTGGATCATTGAGAGATGGTCTTAACATTTTATGGCCCACCCACTCCATATTCACTCTTGTTGCTTCCTGAATGTGCATGCGATGTGATTAGTTGGCTTCCTGCTCCTACCGCTATGCTTTCTCCACATCTCCCCCCTCATGAATAATTCCATTGAACTGTAAGTCATTTTCTGTCTTTAGTTGTTTTGGTGAGCTATTTTCATCAAAGCAATATGGGAAGTAACTAATATACCCAATAAAGAAAGGTTATTTTGTCACTATCAAAGAGGAATTCTAAATCTGTCAGATACACCTATCTGTAAAATAGTAGTAAATATATAACAACAATAAATACAACACTATCTCAGATAACCTGCTTGGCATCAATGCAGGGGCTTATTTATTTTCACTCTGGTTAGTTCTAACTAGCCATGCCTTGAGCAGCTTTGTATCTCCAAGATAGTATGATAATTTAATGTTTGTGATTAATCACACACATGCACAATAAGCCACAAGTTACTTTGAGCTGTGTTAAGACATTATTAATGCATATCTTAGACTAAGAACTGAGTCTGTTTTATTTATTGTCTGCATTCAGTTTTGTGTTATTAGTGAATGGGGGGATGGGCATGGCAGCCTTGCCTAATTTTCATGTCCCTCTAACTGGTGGAAACTGGCAGACAAGGAGACCACTAGCTATACTGAGAGAGTTTTTGTGGCTATCATAAGAGGGATGAGGCCTGCAGAAATCTTAGCTGGGAATCTGAAGTCTGAATTGCAGTGTGAATTCCCTCTTTCAGCCCTCGAGACTTCTCTCTGGATGTTATATTAATGCACATGAGGAATTTGAGCTTCCTTTCAGTTGTTTTTTTAAAGACATACTTTACATCCAGTGTTCTTTATAGCTGCTTTCATGCTGTGTGTACCATGTCTAGCACAAGTGCTGTTGCTGCGTCTTCTCAAGATGTGAAGCATTTCTGTGCCATTGCTTTCCTGTGGTGGTTTGTTTTTAATTCTCAGGAATCTCTATCCTTTTGGTCTCTATCACTATGTTCCACCAAAGAGGGTGCCAGACACATTCATATGGAGGCAAATGAGGACTTGAGCATGTGCATATTACCTTGGAATGGTACTGCTGACCAAGGTAGATGTTTTTTGTTTTTTGTTTTTTTTTCCCCAAGAACCTAGAATCAAGCACAAAATGTCTCCTTTCTTCGGCCTACTGAGCGCTGGGATTAAAAAAAAAAAAAAAAAAAAAAAAAAAACCAAAACAAACAAACAAAAAAACATGTACCACTATACCTGGACCATGGAGTCGCTTTGGAATTCAGTACAATAAAGAAACAGGATGTGTTAGCAAAATGGTCCCTCTAAGTCCCTCTAAGGCATGCTGTGAAGTTATGGAGATTGTGGGGAGCAGAAGAAGCACTGAGTATCTGAAATCTTGAATGGATGTGTGTTGTGACATGACCAAAGCCTCTGACACATGGGAAATTGGAAAAACCTCCTCCCCCAATGAAACTCTGAGGGTTGGCAAAGGCTTCCTTTACTCTGAGTGTGAATGTCAATGGAGTGTGCAGACAATGTCCACTGTAGCTCTCTCCCCAAGATAGCTACATTCTGGAAACTACTCCCCTACAGAAAGTCCTCCTACCAAGATTGGATAAACCTGCCTTCTTGCATGCTAAGCTTCCAAGGTGCTGTGGTGACTCCATCAGAGAACCCAAACAACCCAATTTCAGCTTTTCTGTATCTGTTAAGTTTCTCTGTTCTTTACCTGCTTGAAGCCAGGTCAATCTGAAGCTGTGCAAGGACTTGGCAAGCAATACTGGGAATATTGGATCTGAATGTCTTGACTTGTATTCACTCTGATGGATTTGAAGCACCTAATGTGTCATGCAGTGACTCCTAGTTGGAATTCACAAAAGTCTCCAGGCTGAAGTTGGATCCAAAAAAAGCATGAAGGAAATCAGCTCTACAACTATTTACTATGGAGACTGGCCCTGGTGTTCTAATGTTCTTTGTTAGATGGCTTGTCAGGTCTGGTATCCTGAGCAAAAAGTAAGATTCTCTGGGGAGATGGGACTGATTAGTTGCTTGCTTTTAGCATATCCAAATTCAATCTGCTTGAACATGAAGGAGCCTACAAGGCCAGACAGAACAGGGTAAAATGAATTCATGTGACTCAGGAACACAGTAGCAAGGGCAGAGTCACAAGGGGAACTGTGTCTGAATGACTATAGCTCCTACCTTTTAGCTAAACAAGTCTTCATAAGAGTGACAAGTGGCTTGAAAAATATCCCTGCAAAGAAATCTGAGACCAAAAAACCAAAGCATGTGTAAATGAAAAAAATATCAAAGAAATGGACTTTGATATCTCCTAGCACAACATATTTTGGCTGCTTTAACAGGTTAAAACAATTACACTTGTCATATCTGATGTATTATTTTTTTTAATTTTTTAAAAATCTTGTCTTTGCCAAAGATGATAGAGAGGGCTGAGAAGAGCAATCTTTTGAAAGGGAAAAATTTGAAAACAGATCTAAATCTACATTGCTATTGTTATACTATTTTAAAGTAAACCATACTCAGAACAGCATTCCACGTTTCCTTTCACACAGACTCTGGGTGATGGGGATGACAGGAAAGAAAAAGGGATTCAAGGAGGTATATAAAGGACAGAAGTAAGAGTTGTGAGTGATAAATGCATGACTATAAACAAAGTTTGTGGTATGTATATGTAAACATGTCACAATGAAACCTGTTATTTATACAATTATTGTACACTGGTAAAATCATCGACTAAAATCTTTTACATATCTAACTACATATCTGTGAATGTGTTTCCTTTATTATAGAAACAGTGACATATCTAGATGTCGAGTAATAGCTCCCCTCACTGCATGTGTCTTGGCCAGAAGTGTTTTTGCAATACTTAAGTAAAGAAAGGAAAAATTTAGGTAAACCCTAAAGTAAGGTTGTCAAGGCTTTGTTAGAAAGACCAAGGCAGGGAAGGATAGGAGCTCTGACCAACATCCGAATTTATCTCCTGCCTGACTCTTGCATGCTGCTCTTGCCAACCCATCATTTTTGGTAATATTCCCATAATTATGCTATTTGGTACCATAAAATTCAACTTAGGTGAACTCAGTGAGGTTTTGAATATTTTAGGCATCTATCATCTAGTCATCCATCAGAAGACAGATTCTCTTACTAACTTAAAGCACAAAGCCATCCAAAGTGTGAAGAAATATTAAAAGCTGGAAAGCATAAAAAATGAGGCAGAGAAAAGAGGATCTTCAGGGCAAGGAAATTGCCTATATGAAACACCAATAGTGGAGCCATGTCATCACACAAGTCCAAACCCACAGAATTTATTGCACTGAATGTGAATTCAAGTGTGAGCTGTGAAGCTTGAGTTATGATGGGTTGATGTAGATTCCTCAGTGTGAACAGTATTTCATGTAAGAGGTATTGGTAATGAGGGAGTCTGTGTACTTACAGCGGAAGTGATATGTGTGGAAATTCTCCACACTTCATTCTCAATTTTGTTGTTAACATAAAGCTTCCTTAAGATAAAAGGTGAACAGGAACTTGACAGCAAAGAGGGCAGAAGCTAGTGTCATTTTTCAAAGAACAATGTCCATAAAATACTGTGGACTGAAATCTATCCACAAGTAAGGTGAGATGAGACAGTGATGCAGTGAATACAATCTTTACTTTTTCAAAGTTTGGCAGTGAGGTGAAGACAGAAAAAAGCTCTGAGAGAAGCTTTCTTCTTAGGATGGAGGACTCAACCATTGTTTTGGCCTAAGGACAGAAATGGTGATGAGATCAAGAATTCAGTGAGTAGTTAGGCAAGATCAAGAATGCAAAGGGAGAAGATACTGTTATCTGGAATATAGAAGAGACAAATGAGTGCAAGTACAGACAAGACCCGAAGAGAAAGGACCAGAGAAGAGAAGCCTGTGTTCATGCTAAATACCCCCAACTTCTCAGAAGACCCTGAAAGCAGCAGAAAGAGCAAGTTCTAAGACAGTGGTTCTCAACCTGTGAGTCACATAGCAGATATCCTATATAGCAGATATCTATACTACAATTCACACCAGTAACAAAATTACGGTTATGAAGTAGCAAAGGGATAATTTATGGTCGGGGGTCAGTACAACATTAGGAAATATTTTAAAGGATCACAGCATTACAAAGTTTGAGAATCTAAGGATTCGGAAGAATGGAAATTTGGAAGAGTGGTGGTCACAAGGAGAGACACACACCTATTAAAAAGATAGCATTCTTGGAGCTTTGGGTCCAGTGCAGCATCAAGGGAACCAAGAATCTCAGAACTGAAAGCAGTGTCAGAGGAGGTCCAGGCCTCAAGCCCAGGAGTAGCATTGGAGGCAGGGTTTGAGCTACAAGCCCTGAGCAACATCATCAAGAGGCCCACATCCCAGTCCGGAAGTAGCATCAGAGCCTGGAAGCAGCATCAGTGACAGGCCCAAATCCCAGCCTGGAAACATTGTCAGAAGAAGGCCTGAGCTTCAGATCTGGAGCAGCATCAAAAGAGCCACGGATCTCAGAACCAGAAGCAGTGTCAGAGGGAGGTACCAGCATCAAACCAAGAACAGCATTGGAGGAGGCGTGTTCACCAGAAGTCCTGTTCTACTTGTGCCTGAAGGAGTAGTCAAGGGAGCACAGCCCCCAACTATACCAATTGGAGAAAGAGAGAACCCCTGAAGCACAAGCTCCACCTATACTGATTAAAGGAAGAGATTCGTAGACAAAAATGTAAGAATACACTCAACAATATAAAGAGAATAAGGCACTGCTAGAAACTAGTGGTGCTACAACAGCAAGACCTGAACATCCCAACACAGATGAAGTAGAAGAAAATGACTTAAAAAATAACTTTATGAGGATGATTGACACCCTTAAAGAGGAAATGAAAAACTCTCTTAAAGAAATAGAGGAAAAGACAAAAAATTGGAAGATATCAACGAATCCCTTAAAGAAAAAGAAGAAAAAGTAATCAAACAAATGAAGGAAACAATTCATGACATTAAATCTGAAATAGAGGCAATAAAGAAAACACAAACTGAGGGAATTCTGGAAATGGAAAATCTGGGTAAAAGATGGAACTGGTTGGAACTTGTCAGAACCGAATTGACCCAGTTGGAACAGTTTGAACTGTTTGGAACTGTTTGAAACCGGATTGAGTCAGTTGGAACTGGTTGGAAACTGGATTGAACCTGTCTGAACTAATCTGAACTGGGCTGATCCATTCAGAACCGTATTAAACTGGATTGAACCGGTCAGAACTGGGGTAAACCAGATTGAACTGGTCAGAACCAGATTGAACCAGGTGGAACCATTCTGAGTTGGTCAAGCCAGTTGAAACAGGATTGAGCCAGTTGGAAACAGATTGAATCAGCCTGCTCCAGTCGAAACCAGATTGTATCGGTCAGAACTATATTTAACCACATTGAATTTGTTAATCCCTGAGCTATACAAGAACCACACATCAATGATATAATTACTGGTTGAAAGTTTGGTGAAAAGGGGAATATTCTATAGTCACAATGAAACCTCATAAAAGATTTGCATTAATGACAAAGAGACATTTAGAATTTTCAGTAGAGAAGCCCCACAGATACTACCCTAACCACATGTGCAAGGTCATTATCATCTGTGGTCTAACAAAGAGGTCCCCTGTTCCTCTGATATGAGGGACTGAGAATGGGTCAAACATCCTTAGGAATCCCCAGCACACATGTGAATTAATGCTGATAAGTTATCAGAAGTTACAGATAGAGATGCTCTTTGAGCTGAATAACCTAGATTCTGCCAAACTGTCAAAGGTCATCAGATTGTAGATTCTAAACTAAAACAGACAAAAAAGTAAATGAAAACTAAATGCAAATTGCAATTCTAGATGGACTCCTATATCCTGAAATACTGGGCTTCACCCATGCTATATGAGTGCTCTGTCACTGAGCTACATTCCTAGAGCATTTGGGCTATGGTTATGCAAGAGAAAAACCTTGGTTTTCATCAATAAGCACTGAGTTGTTGCATGATAAATGAGTCTTGTAACTCTAACATACTCTCAAGTGGTAAAAAACCAGGATTACACCTGTCTACTCATTTATTCTAAAGTTATCTACAAAAATGGTGAAGCAATAAAATGTTAACTTTGTGGAATCTGGGTGAAGGGTTTATGGAAACTTTTGCAATTTTCTATAAATCTTAAATAATTTCAATATTAAAACCTTGAAAAAAAGCTAAAGCCTGTAATAGCAGGATAAATTACAAATTGCTTTTGGAGCATCCAGTGGTCACTATTATCTGCCTAATGCAAAAATATAACTAAGGCAAATAGAGCCCTTCTGCTCACTCACCCTTTCTATTCTGTATTAATTACCAGCCTGTTAGAGGTGACCCTGACAGCCTAGTGGACAATCAAACTCAATATATTTGCAATAGTTTTTTTTATTGATAAGAATGCCAATACGAATGAAATAAACCATCTTTTTTTCTAGTGTAGTATGTGAATGGTTTATCCTTCAACTTGACATGTTCATTAATCACTGCCATATACATAAGCTAATATAGTATATGGCATCCTAAATGCTATATGGGTAATAGAAAATTGGTCTTCCATTTACCTTGTGCAATATTGGGAAAGACATTAAATACTGTATTTTCTAGACAGAAACTGCTCATTCAATTATTGGTTCTCAACACCAACACTTATTCTAAAATTTAAAGGGCTTCAAAAATAATATGAATTTTCACATACTTGAATATATTTATCTGTGTGTATAGATGTGTTTAGTTTTCTGAAAATTTATAAGAAAAAAAACTGTCAACAGTCAACGAAGTAGTATTTGGGAAACTGCCCAAATTGGCCATCTTGTTCCTGTTTAAATCCTCCAGACAAGTCACTCCCTGTTGAGAACAGATGGCTGTCTTTCAGATCACTGTGAGCTCACATTGTAAGGCAACTGTTTTGCAGCAGATGCAGTATTTGTGTTTTTAAAGCATTCTTTGTATATGGAGTACACAGAGAATATATTGTTACTCAACATCAAAAAGATGTTAAGAAGCCACTTTTAAGGCATCATGTGTGGGAGATCTTTCTTTCTCCTGACAATGTATTGTTTTGATTGTCCTTAGAATGCCAAGGGATAGATTGTTCTTGGTGGGTATTTTGGAGAGCATGATTTAAGAGTAGTTCTCAGTGTGTACCACTGGGAGGAGGGGGCTTTTTGCAGGTGTTACACTTCAGCTTTGAGGGTGGCTTGGGGCAGAAGCCTGGTTGTTGATGAGGGGAGATGCTCCTGCCAGCTGCACTCAAGAGGCTACAGCTGCCGATGGGGACTTCTCATGCATCTATAATTGAAGCTTTTCATGACAAGCTTCTAAGCTTGTCAGTTCCCAAAATGATTTCGAAAGCGTAAAAATGTTGCTTTTTTAGTTCTGTAAAACAAAGGAGCTAGTCATGAACCTGTTCCTTGAGATTTAAGGTTTCCCCTATAAGCTGTGTGATTTACAGAAGTCATTTAACTCTTAGAACAGGGCTCAGCAAAGCTTCGTTATAAAAATCCAGTTGGAAAATACTTTCTGCATCATGGAGCTGTGCCAACCACTCAGTCATGCTTTTTTATTTAACCTGGGAAATACTTACATGAATGGACATAGTCGTCTTCCAATAAAACTCAATGAAACTTGAATTTGAATTTCATATAGTTGTTGCATCATGAAATTCTATTCTATTTTTATTTTCTCCTTAACCATTTAAAAATGTGAAAACCATTCTTAGCTTGCAAGCTGCATGGAAATAGCAGATGAGCAAACTCTGATGTTCACTGCTATGGTACCCCAATACCCTCATCCAGAAACAGACTTAAAAGGCCTCCTCTTGTTCATGTAGGAACTAAGGAAGTATGCACATGACGCTGCTCCATGCATATGTGATGCCACATTTTTACTGGGTGTATTTTCTCATCCCAAATCAAAGCTTGTAGCTGGGCAGAAACTTGCCACTAGCTAACCATAGAGGTCTGTACAGACAGGCAGGAAGTGACGTAGCTGGGCAGAAACAGGATATAAGCAGGGACAAACAGGAAATCACTCTCTTCTCTGTGGAGATGCTTAGGAGGTAAGGTGTGCTATGGCTTGCTCCTTCTCTCTGATCTCTCAGCATTTCCCTCTATACCTGACTCCAGCCTTTTATTATCTAGACCAATTAAGAACTTCATTTACAATAGCAGACAATTATGGGATAAGATGGTTAATATAAAATAAGTAAAGTTTTGGTGAGCCATTGTTAGAATGGTGCTCTGTGGAAGAAAATATCTGCTTTCATGTCACTACCATTGTCATATCTTAGATGAGAGGACAGACCTTATGAGAGATTCATACTGTAAGTCAGAAATTTCTTCCTGGAAGATAATATGTATAGACTACCTTAGTGAACTTTCAGGTCCTGAAGTTAAAATCCTCTATGAAGGCTAAGTTCACTTAAGCTTAAAATAACAGAAAGAAGGAGGGAATTACTATTAGCACCATTTTCATATGACAAGAGGGCAAAACCTGGCTCTGCCTGGCACACAGAAGGTAGGGTCACCCCAGCCATCAGATGACATGACCCAGTCACCTGCTGTCCCAGCTCAAGGACATCCTGAGCCGAGCCTAGGGACTGCATTACAGGAAAGAGTCAAAAATCGTAATTGTTTCTCTGCTCTGCATTCTAGTAAATTGAGAGTAGGTGCAATGAGATGACCATTTTTCTGTGGAGGTCTGTAACTCTCCAAGAGCCAGGCTGTCAGGGAAGCTGAGTTAGAGAGGTCCTTATATCTCAAGCCTCAGGGAACCTTTGCCTAACCTGAGATTTACCATCTCTGAAGGGAGTGTGGATCTGAAGAGTAGAAATTGAGCTTGAATGTTGATTTTATGGAAGTTGGATATAAAGTAAGCCTACATCCCTAGGTGCAGCCAAAGAGAAAAGAGAGAAAGAAGGGAAGAACAGAAGATGCAAAGAAAGTGGAAGAGCAAGGGGAAGAGAGCAGACAGAAAAGGGAGTTTGCATATAGTTTGTGTTGCCCATTAATACTTCCTATTGATATGATGGCCTAGAGAAGCCAGGTCCCACTAATGAGACAGGGCACGGGCTTCCCATGACAATGGAGTGTTGAAGGACAGAGAAAAATCTGCAAGTATTCACTTCTATATGCTCCCACCTCAGGGAAGCAAAAAGGGACACATCCTAAAGACACAAGAAGCTGGGCATTGTGGTACACATTTATAGTGCCAGCAATCAGTAGGGAGAGAGACAAGATTGTTGGGAGTTTGAGAATAGCCTGATCTATGTACTGACTTCTAGGAGATCTAGGACTACAGAGCAAAAAAGAGATGGGGGTGGTTAGGGGAAGAGGAGGGAAGAGGAGATAGATTAGATAGCTGATAGATGGATAGATAAATGGATAGATAGATAGATAGATAGATAGATTCAGAACTAACGTGCATTTCCTCTTAAAGGCTAAGAAGAAATAATGGATAGATAGGCTGACATGATGTTGTGAAACTGCTGCTGTTCTGGGTGCTGGTGATGGCTGAACCTGGGCAGCCATGTGGCCCAGGTTTGGGATAGGTTTAGGCTATGAATAACACTCCTGGCTGTCAAAAAGACAGGGTGCAATGCGGCCAAGGCACAAAGAGACAGAAATATGTAGAAAAGGGAGGAAGAGACCAGCTCAGCCATGGAGACATGCTGACCTTATCCACTTCTAATGGGCTTTGCTCAAGTCCTCCCTTTGGTATCATTACACACTGTGTCCTTCCACGCTTTACAGCTACCACAAAAATACCTCCTAGAATGGCATCTATCAGAGGAACAATTGTGGTTTCTAAGCAAGAGCTCAGTAAATGATTGGCTAACATTAATAGGATAAATTATACTTGAGGGAAAGACAGAAACTGGAGGCAGCACATTTTAAAAAGCTGATTTACTATGAAGAATAAGACCTAAATAGTTCTTAGTCTATTGCAATTTAGAGAAGAAATGGCTTGAGATGGACTAAAAAAGAAATTTGATTCAGAATAAGCAGAAAAAAAATAAGGCAAAATTAGTTTAATGGACTAGGAATACCAGGAAGACAGCTCATTCTGAGGACATGGGAGTTCACAGGATTTCAGTTCAGTTTGAACAATTAAGAGTTTGAAACATCAGACTACACATCCACTCTTTGGCTTTAGGTCTCTGGAGAGAAATGCTGTAGGAAGCTCTCAAGTCTGTATTTATTCAGGTGTTTTAACTGTGGACCGGAAACTGAAACTTGAAGCCTGTAGTGGTCCTGATTCCTAATTTATATACTGATAAGTTTATTTTTAATTTTTTTTGGCAAAAATGCTGTTTTTTAAATTTGGATTTGAATGCTTCTCGTTGGGCATATTCTCACCAGTAAATCACAGCAAGCAGAACTTGAGTGTTCAGCATCGTTAAGACGTAGGCCCTGTCACAGAAGTTGCAGTGTGACACAGTGAGTCACGCGGTAACTCCTTTGTCCATATGGCTTCCATGATGAGATCTTTAATTTTTTTCTTTTTTTTTCCCCCTTTTAAATCTTGTTTTATTTGGGGGAAGGTTCAGGGCCGGAGGACAGATGTGAAGGGATCAAAATGTATGATGTGAAAGATATGCAGAATAAATAAAATGAAAGACAAAAGGGACATAGGCCCTGAAGGGAAGAGAAAGTGTAGCCAGGTGTTGGTATTAAGGTTATGAGTTCTGCCCTCAGGGTTGCCTGCCTGGGACTTCTTACCCAGCTGCTCAGGCTATGTAGCCTTTCACCAGTTATTTAACCTCTAACCAAAGGCACTGGGAACACTGCCTAATGTGAAACACTCATAAACACTCTGATAGCATTTGCTAGCTCAGGAAAGAGGGGAGAGAACCCAGCACTAACCTTTACATTACAAGGGGCTTAGCTTATAGGAGGTTGGTCAAATGGCTTTGTTGATGAAGTGCTTGTCACACAACCTTGAGGATCTGAGTTCCACCTCCAGGACTGACAGAAAAATCACAATGTGGAGGTCATGCTTATGCTTCCAGGACTGGGGAGATAGGGGGATCCTGGCACTCACTGGCAAGCCTTTCTAGCCTAATCAGTGAGCTCCAGGTTTCATGGGAGAGCCTGTCTCAAAAATAAGCCAAGAGAAGCAATCAAGGAAGACACTTGATGATGCTGGCTCCACACACTTGTGCATCTGCACCTGTGCTGTGAACACACACACACACACACACACACACACACACAGACAGACACACACACACACGATTTCCTAAGTGGGGCTGACAAAAACACAGGGAGCAGTGAGAAGGACCTGGAAAGGGTCTGCAAGGAGAAAAAGCAGAGGAGGGAAGTGAACCTGGGTCTTGAGGGCGGCTAGTGGGGCGGGGTGTCTACAGAACACTCACCAGTGCCCTGCTTTGGGGAAGAAGAGATTTCCCTCTACCCTCTTAGGTTGATTTATTGGGATCCAGCAAAACAAAATAACAAAAGAAAAGTTAGCAAGAAAATCAGAGAATTTAATTACGGAATAAACAGGAATTCACAGAAAAGTGGAATTCAGGAAGTTGTAGGATTTGGGCCTCTATATCATTTTAATAGAAGAAAACAGCAAAACACTTAGGAAAAGACAGACAACTTCCAAGAAAAGTAAATGGGTCCTTAGGAGAATGGATGGAGATAGGATAGCTTTGTGACAATGTCTGTTTAGGCCACTGGTGATAAGAATAAATTTTCCTGGTTAAATTCCCTGAGGAAAAGGTTCTGATAAGTCAGTTCTGTCATATGAGGGAGTTGAGAGAAAAAGCCCATTTTCAAATGCCTTTAGGTCAAAATCATTTTCACACCACTAGGGTATCTGCTAGACATCTTTTCTTTCATTTTATTGAATTTTTTTTTTCCGAGACAAGGTTTCTCTGTGGCTTTGGAGGCTGTCCTGGAACTAGCTCTTGTAGACCAGGCTGGTCTCGAACTCTCAGAGATCCACCTGCCTCTGCCTCCCGAGTGCTGGGATTAAAGGCATGTGAATTTTAAAACTTTTTAAAAGACTAACTCTGGGACTGAAGATGTGGTTCAGTTGCAAGAGCGCTTGCCTAGCACAAATGAATGCTCAAGTTCAATTCCCAGCACCACATAAACAAGGCATGGTGGTACATGCCTGTAACCCAGTATTTGGAAGGTAGTGGCAGGCGGATCAGAAGTTCAAGGTCATTCTCAGATACATAGCAAGTCTGAGGCCAACCTGGGAAATACAGACCTTGTACAAATAAATTAATAAATTAAAAACAAACAGACAAATAGGAGATAAATAAATATTATTTCTAAAAGACGGGGGCCTTTCCAGCTGTTATAACAGGGAGCTCACTAATAAATGACCCCTCTAAGTTCAAGATAATTGCAACTTGAAAGGAAGCTAAGCAGATACAATTTGCCCCATTCTCACCGTTAGTCTCTGAAACTTCATATGGATATGGCAGGCAGATGCTACCTGATCAAGAAAAGAGGAGCATTGAGATGAGATTCGAACACATCCAGCTGAAAGGGTCATGCATGGAACTCTGCATCCTGGCAGCTGGAGCTGCTGACCATCCTGAGCCTTCTGTGTTCTGGCACTTGCAAGAGCTGCACATCTGTCAGGTTTTCCTTAAGGGCTCTCTCCTCCTCTTTTCCTCCCACCTGGCAGAACTGCCCACTCTTCCAGGTCTCTGTCAAATATTCCTTCTCACAATAGCAGGTGGCCCCAAAACCTTGAGGGTCTGCCACTTATGAACTTGTCTCTAAACAAATGAAACCAAGCTCTCTACAAGAACTGAGGTCACAGCTGTAAACAAGGCAGTTTGGGGAGTAGAGAAGACATTGTGGGTTTTTTTAAGTTGAAAGCCATTTAGTAAATTATATTTAAAATAATAAACTCTGATCCTGCACAGGAGGTCACAGAAGAGGTAGAGCACAGTGTCTCGGTCCCCATGGTAGGACACAGTGTGGTCCTTCCTGTATTCTGTTGACTTTGGACAGGCTGCTGGTTCTCAGCAGACCACTGCCTTCCCAAGCCACCAAGGAGAAAAGTGACCAGACACGTCCACAGTGTGAGAGAGCTCAGCATGAGTCTTGTCCCCTGGGTGTGACTCTGCAAGCAGTTCACATTTTTCTCATGGCTTTAGGAAATGGGCAGACTCAATCGTGTTTGTTTCCTGGGTAATATTCCAGCATCATGGGAAATGGAAAGTTGGAAGTATATAATTTCAGGGTTGGAGGGTGGGGACTTGGGAGGGAGCTCATTTAGATATTTCATTCCACTTGGGTAAGATAATCAAGTGAGCTTAACTGACCTAAGAGCTATAATATTTATACTATACCTCACTGGACACTCTCTGAATAGCTTGTTGTTGTTTGGGGAGGGATGGGGTCCCATGCACCCAGGGCTAGCCTCAAACTCATTATGTACCAGAGAAGGATCTTGAGCCATCTGCTCCTCATCCATCTCCAAGTGGGGAGGTTACATGTATGCATGACACAAGACCACACCAAGTTTTGTGTGGTGCTGGGGATGAAATCTGGGGCTTTGTGCACACCATGCAAACACTCTATTAGCTGAGTCTGAGCCACATCTCCAGCCTTGTTTATTATTATTATTAAGGGATAATAATTGAACCCAGGGCCTTACACATAGCAACCCCTGAGCTTCCATCCAGCCCAGCCCATATAGGTTCTGTTTAAGAAAGGTATTAGATTTAAAAAAAAAAAAGTACTCATAGTTCAAATCTGAAGTAATTTCCCTGTTTATTATTATTATTATTATTATTATTATTATTATTATTATTATTGCTAATGCTCCATCAAGGTCAGGCTCAAATACCATTAGTTCCACGTGGTGGGGAAAGTAAAATGAGAGGAGTCTATTCTTGTTGTCAGCATATTTAGAGATCCAATATCAATACACTTGAACAAAATGCCACTTAGAGAAATTCATGACAGGAGTCATATGTCCTGAATGTGGATACTTGCACAAACAGATTAAGTGGAAATGAGTTAGTGAGAAAAGATTTGAGCGAGATGCACATAGATCATTGCATCACGTTTTTATGCTGTTAATTCTCATCACTTTCATTTATTTTATGTCTCCCCATCTACACTATTCTTTAGAAATGTCCATGGATTTTAGATGTTTGGTTCATGAGAATAAAAATTATATTTGTTTGTAATAGGAATAATAAAAACCAAGGGACAGATATTGGGGTTCAAGCTGAAGATTAGAAAAGCAAAGCTGCCAGCCAGTAGCTCTTACCTCTACCAAGGCTGAAATGGAGATCCTGTCTTCCCTGTGACTGGAACCTGACTCTCACATGAGACCCTTTGCTTCTTCCTTATATTCCTCTCTAGTGCTGGGATTAAAGGCTCGAGCTCTGTTATTCTTTTAGATTGATTCAAGGGTGGCCTTGAACTCACAGAGATAATCTGCCTCTGTCTTCTAAGTCCTAGGATTAAAGGTGTGCACCACCCCTGCCAGATTCTATAGCTAACAAATGTGGCTGACTTTGCATTCTGTTCTCCAATGGCTTTATTAGATCATAAAGCATATATCACCATATTTGTCTTATCATGTACTTTAACATTTTGTTTCTAAAGGAAAGTATATTAAGTATACTTTCTAGTAATGTTAGTATAGACAGTTATTTGTCAAAGCAATATTTTGGTACATTTATTTGGTATATTATTTAATATTTGGTATATTTATTTATTTTCTGTGCATTTTGTGTGTGTGTGTGTGTGTTCATTGGTGCTGTGTTACACATGTGGAGATCAAAGGACAGCCTTGCTGGACTCAGTATTTTATTTCCACCATGTGGGTTCTAGCAATCAAACTCAGGTTGTCTAGTTTGGCTGTAAGCACCTTTACCTGCTGAACCATTTCTCTGCATCAAAGTAATTTAACTCCTCCCCCCACTTGAAGACAGGAAAAGCTTAGGTGAAGGAATGCCAGTCAGGGGTGTGACAATGGGCTACACAGAGCAAGCTCCTGGACTGTGGGGTTGGAGTACACAGACACAATCACTGTTTTTGCCAATTTATTCACTTATTCATTCTGCAATATTACTGTGGGCCCGTGGGACTTTGGGAAATTTGCAGAAGCTGACCCTCTGAAAAGATGACCAGCCCCTCACAGTCCTAGCAATGCAAGTTTCAACTGACCACACCTTCAACCTCTCCAACTTACAGCAATTTTCACTCTTCTAGTCATTTCCTAATAGGAAATCAGGTAGACCACGAGCAAGGTGGTGCATGCCTGCGATTCCAGCACTTGGGAGGCTGAGGCAGGAGGACATTCAATTTGAAGCCATTCCTAGCTGTTGATATATGGTGAGGCTCTGTTGTAAACTACAAGCACAAACAAACCACAAAACAGCAGTAACAAACACTCTAAATGCAGACTGTGGAGAGAGCTCCTTGTTTCTGCTTCCTCCAATGTTTTAACACGTTTCTTAATTTTATAGTGACCACTCATCTATATACCACCTAGGTTTTCTTTGGTTGTCACTTAATTTCTGGAGAAGTGGGAATTTCAATCAGAAATTCATTGCAAAGTTAGGAGCTCTGTGCCAGGAGCCAGGGACAAAACCTACTTAAGCTTCTCATTCCACAGGGCACTTAGAGACACACTTGGTCTCTCTCGAGGCCTCCAATGTAGTCACCTCATTCACAGACAAAGCCCAAGTTCAGACTGTATGGCCATGGGCAGAATTCTCTCTTGAATTCTTCATGAAGAGTCTGAGGGGGTGTGACCAGCATGACACTATGATCCATAAGCCCTCTGCCTCAGCAAAAAGGCTGGGTTTGAGGGGAGGTAGTCCTAAGAAAGTCTTAGGAAATCTGGGATCTCCACATTGCACCCCTCTGTCTCCTAGACAGTGTGTTAGCATCCTACTTGTGTCTTGTTGCTGTTATAGCCAATTGTCACAAACTTACTGGAAATTCAAATAACAGAAAATTATTACCATGTTGTCCTAGAGGCTAGAAATCTGAAAAAGATCTCATTTGGGCTTGAGGTGTCTGAGCTGCCTTCCTTCTCAGACTCTAGGGGGACTTAATTTTCTCCTTTCCATGACTTCTAGAAGCTTCCAGTCATAATTGGCTAAGTCATAATTGACAAGCACAACTTCAAAGCTAGCAACCTCAGACAGTCCTTCTGCTGGCTGTCTCATACTTCTGCCTCCATCCAGTGCTTGCCGTTTTGAGAATTCATGTGACTACTTTGGGCCTATCTGGATAATCTGTTAGTTTCTCATTTAAACCTGTTTGTTAACAACTTCACTCCTCTGTTCATGTTACCTAACATTTGAGACTGGTCCTCTTTTCAGGACACCATTCTGTGTACCCCACCTCCTAACAGGAAGTTTGTGTTCAGAACCATTTCTATTTCCATAAAATCAAAACACTTATTGTGAGAGGGTTTCACTTCCTCTGGCCCCTCTGACTTCATAAGCCATGCTTCCTGGGAAGGTTCACTGAAGCTCAAAAGGGAAGATCCTAAAAAGAGTACCTTGGTTACACTTCAAATATACTATAATGATACAATTTGCCTTTTAGTAGATCTTAGGGATTTTTGGCATCTCTGTGAAGAAATATGATTTTATTTCTATAGTTTTGCAAATGGCAGAATTGCAGTGTGAATGGTTCCAGAGTGTGCTACAAAAATTTCTAGCAGGCAATAGCACTTACTTTGAGCAGTTTCCATAAAACACAGTGTGCTGTCTGCACAGGCCATTTGGACAAAATTCTAAAGCAGTTTCGAAAGTTAGAGTTCAGGCTCCTTGCACTTTTCCATCTCAGCATCCACTGTCTGAGCCCCATGCTAAGGGATGTTGATCAAGGTGACTATGCCTCTAGTGTCAAGCACATGATCTTAATACAGACTCTCAGCGTGGCCATTAGTACTAATGTCTTGGCAGGGAGCTTTAGATCAGCATACTTAAGCTCCAGGAGCTTTAAGAACTTACTAGGATGAAAGAAGAAACAGAGAATAAGAGCAACATAAGAAAAACTCAAAGAGAAAAAAACATCTGGGTTAATTTAGGTCAAATCTTAAAACTTTGTGCCCATGGTTGCTGGAATTTTTTTTTGTTCTGTGCATTTAAAAATTATATTTTATACAGTTGAAATACCTTATATTAAAAAAAATCTATGTGACTCAGTCTGTAGAGCAATCTGAGGCTCTTCCCTGCAACCAGGTCAGTTAGATCTGTCCCCAGAGGAGCCCTCTACCAACACTGCAGTCAAGGATTCCTTGTCACCTCTGTGACACTTTAAAACAATATTCACTGCTGAGAACATGCCATTGACACAACTAGCCAATCTCAGTGTTATCTCAGTGTTATTTGACAAAGCCTTGTCAAAGCTCACTCTATACCTGTCATTCAGTGAGTTTGGGATGAGTCCTGAGAATTTGCCCTTATGATAAGTTTCCAAAGTGATGCTTCCACTGAAGGGGGAATATGTGAGAACCCCTTTAATGTATACATAGGTACCCACCACCAGGTTTATCTTATCTTTTCAGGAAATTCAGAAGCTGTATGTTTTTGCTGTAAGAAAGATTGCAATTACCAAGCAAAAGATGTTCACTGTATTAGTTAAGGTGTAAGCTCATCTATTTGAAAGCTTAGTCACCAGGAAGAAAACCTCTTTAAAAGGATTAGAAAGATTAGGAGGCGTGGTCTTGTTGGAGTAGGTATGGCATTGTTGGAGGAAGTGTGTCACTGCAGGTGGGCTTTGAGGTTTCAAAAGCACTGTCTCTTTGCCTCTATCTCTGTCTCTGTTTCTCTTGGTGTCTCTGTCTCTCTGCTTAAAATGGCAAGAGCTCTGGGGAGGGTGAAGCAGGAGGATTTTTAAATTCGAGGTCAGTGTGGGTCATGGAGTGACTTTATCTCAAAACAAACAGACCTGATCAGAGTTATTTTGGATCAGTTTAAGAGAGAAAGACTGGAAATGCATAGTTTTAAAAAACTGTCAGGTATGAGTGTTTTACTCTCTCCTTTTCTAAAACTAAGGTCTGAGTCCTTTAGACAGCAATTTTAAAGTTGGGCAGATGAGAGAAACACTGATTTGTATTTTATGGTGGAATTGTTTTCTCCTCTGCTTGCAGGTGGTCATTAATATCAGTGAACTTTTTTCTTGAGAAGATTTTAACAAGTAACCATCCATCCTGAGTGAATTATTATAAATGAAACATAAAGGCAAGTGGCTGCAATGATTCATAAAACATCCAAATGCAAATGTTCTGGTGGGTAGAGACTAGAAATCTTTCTGTGTAAGGATACGAAATTGCAGCAAATGGAATTTAACTTAATAATATTCTTTACTGCAAAAAAAATAGAGGCCTATATTGCTATAATCAATAAACAGGATCACTTTGCCTATGGGAAAGATTTAAATTCTGCATCTCCATCTTTGGTAACTATTCACTAATGGACAGCTTTGTGACTGTTACTACCTGGGTCTTCATCTCCTTTCTGTATGTTTGCTTCTCAGAGTGAAATAAAAGCATTTTTCACACTTTAATTCAATAGTTCTTAAACTTTGAGGGATACATTCATATTTCAAACCATGGTTTGTAAAATGGGCGATTTCCAATGCTGTTTATCAACTGGTAACAAATTCTTCATTTCACCGGAAGCTTCCTGTTTTTTTTTCCCTGTCTGTCATCATGCTTCTCTCATCTTTCTTTCCCCCCTTAACTCTCATTTCTTAGTTTCAGATAACTTATGAATCAGTATGATCTCCATTTATGTGGCATATTGTTAATGTAGCATTTTGTTAACTGGAGTTTCCATGTAGCCTAAATATACCCAACAAAAGTGCACAAGTGGAAACTGATGAAGACCAATTAAATGTACACATTTTAATATTTGACCTTCTTCATAACTAGGGCTTTATATGTTCCTAAACTTGTATGAAGCCATTTTATCTCATTTTCTAAAGAGATAGAGGGAATAGTCACTCATTTGTTCAGAACTGCTCAACTGTAGAGCACAATGACAATACCAGATAAATACTAAACTGTCCACTTTTCCTGCAGGATCTGGGAAGGCATTACTAGATTTTGAATGAGTTGGGGTAAGGACAAACAGGACAGTAGACACACCATGAGGCCACTGGATAGGAGGGGTAGCAGTGACTCTCCCTAGTCAGCTTGAGGCCAGACCATAGAGTAGGTGAGAGAAGACTTGGGAGCCACAAACAGCATGGGAGTTTGGCAAAGGCCAGTGGCACAATCAACCTGGTCTTTAAGGAGATTAATCTGGTGGCAGATTGTCCTCAAGACCTCACTCTGGGATTTAATAACAACCAATGACTTCTGTTAGGATTAACGGATCGGCATCCAGTCCTCACATCCGGTCCTTTTTGGAGGTGATGAACAGTTGGCTAATATCTTCTGAATATTGACCCCTTCCCAAGCTGAAAGAAGTCTCACTTAGAAGTACAGAATTTTAACTGGGGCGTAAAGGTGCCTCGAACACAATCTGGTCACCTTCCCTGTGGAGTCAGGACTACTCCCTGTGCCTCACTGTGACTCCTTTTCTAAGGCTGGGACTCTCCAGCTCACTTTGCCTCCTCTCTCAGAGCACCCCACAGTTCACTCCACAGTTCTGCTGTCTCTTCTACATACTGATTCAACAGACAGCACCAACAGGAGACTTCTGAGTTCTCCTGAGGAAAGGTCTGTCCATCTCTAAGATCCCAGATGAGAACCTGCAAGCCTGTTCTGCTCTCCCTCATCAACCCTTTTTCTGAGTTAGACTTAACCACTCCTGAAGACCTTCCCCAAGTTCTCACAATAAAAGCTACCCATTAACCATCCCCTCAGCTCCGGAGGAAACCTAATGCTTCATTTTTTCTGTCTTTTCGAGACGACTATTCTATGAAAAAGAAAAATTTAAAGCCTTGACCTTTTTTCTTGAGTTGTCAATGGTTAGTCATGAAAACTAATTTTAAAGGAAAATTTTCTGTGATCATAAATCACTGATGTATTCCGATTTTTACAGTCACGCCTACTGAATGTAAATTTTTGATGCCAATATATCACCATTAGAAAGTACCAACCTAACTGGGCATTTAATCCCAGCACTCTGGAGGCAGAGGCAGACAGATCTCTGTGAGTTCAAGGTCAGCCTGGCCTACAGAGAGAGTGCCAGGATAGACTCCAAAGCAACACAGAAAAACCCTGTCTTGAAAAAAAAAAAAAAAGTACTAACCTTTCTGCTTTCTGTCCAAATTGTTTCTTTTATCTTTCCCATTTCAGTTTTTAGAAATAGCAACTGTCTAACAAAAATTTGAACCCTCCCTCCCTCCCTCCCTCCCTCTCTCCCTCTCTCCCTCCCTCCCTCCCTCCCTCCCTCCCTCCCTCCCTCCCTCCTTCCTTCCTCCCGCACTCCCCCCCCATAGGACTCATAGGAAACCATCTTGGATTTACTTTAAACATGTGCCAGAAGCTCACCAGTTCTTGCTGACTCCACCTCTTCCATTCAGCCCACACATCTGTTACCTGAAGCCTGGGTTGTTGCAATACCTTCTGGTTGCTGCCCTTGGTATACATTCATGTCTGCTCTCAACATGGTGGCAGAGGGATGCTATGAATGCAAGCTAGTTTACACTAATCTTCTGCTCAGAACTCTGTGATGCCTTCCTGTGCCTCTCAAGAATAAAAGCTAAAGTCTGTAGATTATTCAGAATTGTGATAAATAAAATATATCTAGGGAAGTCATACATTTTCTAAATCATATTTTCACTGCTCAAAAACTGATTTGCATACTCAATGATTTAAGGCTGTGTCCAGAGTTGAGATCATCAGATAAGTAATGTCTCAATAAGACTAGCTGTGTATTAATTTGCACGTGATATATTGCTTTGTATGGATGATCTTCATGTTGTTTGTTCACTCTGCCTCTGAGCTGGGCTGTTCCTCAAGTAACCCTTACCTTCCACGACGTGGCTGTTAGTCCTGTGAATGCTGCCTTCTTGGCTCTGCTATCAAATCCCTTGTGCTTAGAACAAGAGAATCAAGGATTTTGGTGGACTGTAAGATGTCTGCAACCCCCTGGCTTTTGCCCCCTCTGTTTATGAAAACCATTTAGTCTTCATTTTCTACTTTCATTAAATCAGCCAAATCTAAATTCAACTCAAGAAACTGTTGTACATCTATGACCCCCTAGGGTCACCTTTCTTCTATAAAAAAGGAACATAATTGATAAAGGACTGTGTTATTTCATCACAGAAGTCTGCAAATACTGTTTCCACAGTTTAGCACCCCAAGGCAGCCCCTTAGTAATCTGTCCTGGCTACAGTTTTCAGATGTTAATTCCATATACTTGTTAGGCTACATACTTGTACTAGAGAAAGAGGACGACATCACACACACACACACACACACACACACACACACACACACACACACACACACACACACACACACAGAGCCAAGTGTGGCAGTGCACACTTATAATCTCAGTACTCATGAGGATAAGGCAGAAGGAGGTCAAGTTATGCTGTCCTAGTTAGCTCTGATTGACAACTTGGTACAGCCTTAAATCAAAAGAAATACCTCAGTTGAGGAGTTATCTAAATCAGATTGGACATGTCTAGGAGAGATTGTCTTTATTAATTGATGCAAGGAGGTACAGACCATTGCAAGCAGGACCATTCCTAGGCAGGAGGTATTGGGATAGATACTAAATCAGTCAAAGAAGGAACAAATGATCTAGCAAACAGCATTCCTCTACAGTTCCTGAAGAACCTCCTTGGTGGTAAATGATCCCTGGTTAGGCTGGAGGTAACTATTCAAGGAGTTTTAAGAAGAACCAGTTTCAAGTGCCTGCTTGAGTTCCTGCCCTGGCTTCCCTCAATGATGGGCTGTGACCTGGACATGTAAGCCAAATATGTCTTTTTTTCTCTTAAATTACTTGAGGTTATGGTATTTGCCATAGCAACAGAATGGACCTAAATGGATGTCGTATATGGTATATATTTGATCATCCAAGCAACCTTTGAAGGTGGGCCTTTGAGGGATGAGCAGGGCAAGGTTCTGGAGAGTGAAGCACAAAAGGCAATGTTGAGAGGATTGTGGAGTGCATTTGGGTTTCTTCTTGTGGTGGTGGTGGTGGTGACAATTGTTGGTGTCATCATAGGCAGTGAGGTTCCTTGGTCTATATGTGGGTAGGATTCCCTCATAAGCTGGGGGGGGGAGGAAAAGGTGTAGGCCAGGCTTAAACTTGTGATTCTTTGACTCTACATCCTTGGCATATCCTACCAGTGTGTGCCACTACAACCAGATGTTCATTTTGTCTTAAGTAGGGGAGGAAGACACAAAGAGACTTAGTGAGTTGCTCATGATTGTATTTCTTAGTTTAAAATACTGTGATGTGTTATTTATTGCCTATAAGTGGGACAACTTGACACCATACCCCACTGGTCATGCACTAGGGAAATGAGGAAGCTTCTGCCCATTGCTTCCATGAACGTAAAATGTCATTATCCTTATACATGAAGATTTGGAAATCTCTAACAAAACTATATAGATATTTGCTTCAGAGTCTGAAAATTCTACTCATAGAAATCTGTCCTTAATTTTCAAAGCCCACCAGTTTAAAATAACCTATTTACAACTTCATCTATTGTGACACTATCAGGTACAGCAGGGCATGGTTGGAATCTAAATACCAATCTAGAAAAGAACTGCCTGATTGTGGCGTGATAGTAGCTATAGAAAGAATGGGAACAATATATGTGAACTGATACATATTCATTTATAAGATACATTGTTAGGGGAAAAAACCAAAGTATATAAAATGCTATTTTTTATGCAAGAGAAAGCCAACCAGAGATAAACACCAATCAATACTGCTCTTACTTTCCAGATGGGAGAAGAACAATGTAGAGAGGATTTGGAGTAAGGCTTCACTAATGGGATGATTTTTTCTTTTTATTTTATTTAAATTAGAAACAAGCTTCTTTTACATGTCAATCTCAGTTCCCTCTCCCTCTCCTCCTCCCCTGCCTCCCACTGACCCCCCCCATCCCAACCCCTTTCTGCTCCCCAGGGAGGGTGAGGCCTTCCTTGAGGGATCTTCAAAGTCTGTCAAATCATTTGGAGCAGGGCCTAGACCCTCCCCAGTGTGTCTAGGCTGAGAGAGTATCCCTCTATGAGGAGAGGGCTCCCAAAGTTCATTTATGTACTAGGGGTAAACACTGATCCACTACCAGTGGCCCTGTAGATTGTCCAGACCTCCAAACTGACTTCCCTCTTCAGGGGGTCTGGAACAGTCCTATGCTGGTTTCCCAGCTATCAGTCTAGGGTCCATGAGCAACCCCTTGTTCAGGTCAGCTGTTTCTGTGGGTTTCTCCAGCCTGGTCTTGACCCCTTTGCTCGTCACTCCTTAATCTCTGCAAGTGGAATCCAGAGTTCAGCTCAGTGTTCAGCTGTGGGTATCTGCTTCTGCTTCCATCAGCTACTGGATGAAGGCTCTAGGATGGCATATAAGGTAGTCATCAATCTCATTATCAGAGAAGGGCATCAAAGGCAGCCTCTCGACGATTGCTTAGATTGTTAGTTGGGGTCAATCTTGTAGATCTCTGGACATTTCCCTAGTGCCAGAATTCTCTTTAAAACTTTAATGGCTCCCTCTATGATGGTATCCCTTTTCTTGCTCTCCTCCATTCCTCCCCTGATCGAATCTTCCTGCTCTGTCATGTCCTCCTCTCCCTTCCCTTCTCCCCTTCTCTTTCTTTTAACTCCCCCCCCACCCCGTGATCCCCATTAGCTTAGGAGATCTTGTGTGTCTTTCTTAGGGTCCTCCTTCTTTCCTAGCTTCTTTGGCAGTGTGGATTGTAGGCTGCCACTTCTTTTCTCTAGATCTAAAATCCATATGAGTGAGTACATAACATTTTTGTCTTTTTGTGACTGGGTTACCTCACTCAGGATGGTTTCTTCTAGTTCCATCCATTTGCCTGCGAATTTCAAGATTCCATTGTTTTTTTCTGCTGGGTAGTACTTCATTGTATAAATGTACCACATTTCTGTATCCATTCCTCAGTTGAGGGGCATCTAGGTTGCTTCCAGTTTCTGGCTATTACAAATAATGATGTTATGAACACGGTTGAGCAGATGTCCTTGTTGCATGAATGTGCATCCTTTGGGTATATGCCTAAGAATGGAATTGCTGGATCTTGTGGTAGATTGATTATGGGATGATTTTTATATATAAATAGCATATAAGATTTTTATCAGAAAAAATATGGAAAATTTTTCAACAGTATGTGAAATTAGCAACCCATCCATATAGGTGGGTTCAGAAAATGTTTAAGCACATTCTCAATGATAAATTGTGTATGGTATATAAGGATATTGCAGATAATTTTAGTTTATGTTCTAGGTTTGTAATGGTAGAAGCATTGGTCTTGTAGTTCTGAAAACTCTTTTGTGTATTTATTAGGGTAGAATTAATGCTGAAGTAACATCTTGGGATCCTCAGATGATACTAAAGAGGGAGCTTACTGAGAGAATTCTGTGGTGTGAGAGTGAATTGTACATGTCAGTATTACCTCATGGTTAGCAGGGCCTAGAGGATGTGCAGCTCAGGGAGTCATTGTACCTAAATTTTGATTTCTAAGGAACATTTCCCTCTGAGGAGATCAATATCCTTGAAGAAATATGAGATTTGAGATCTGTGACAGGGAATGCTCAAATACAAAGTGAGCTTGCAACACCTTGAACCAGAAAACAAAATATTTAAAGATTAAAGTGGCTGCATCCAAAGGGCTCATGGACCAGCATGAAGTACCAGATGGTGACCAATTCTGGAATGATTTCATCTAAAAGAAAAATGATGGTAATGGATTACAAGACATGGAATCATAAGGAAAGAAGGAGGGAGACAAAAGGAAAACCTGGTCTTTCCACAAGAATGACAGCTCATGGCTCTAGAAGGAATGCTTTGATGCTCAGATCATCATTTTGTAATATCCACTATTATAACTGGTTCAGGCTCAGATTTTTAGTGAATGGCTAAACAGTGGGTTACAGGTCACCCAACAAACGATTTACTAATTACCAAAGGAAAACATGTCTTTATATGAAGATTGCAGTGGTGGAAAGCAGGCTGACACATAGCATTCCAAGACTCATGGATCCGTGGAGAAATCAGGTCATCACCGCCATACTGCCCATACTGGAAATTTTCTATAAGGAACCAGAGCCAAGATGGTGTATAATCTCCTAGTGCAGCTGTTATGAACTATAAAGAATAGAGAAGGGCATGAAAAACCAAAAGAGTTAGAAAACCATCTGGATAGTGACAATGAATGTGGGCTATAATGGTCATGATTTAGACAATTAGAGAAATTTGAAATATGTGCTATATGTTGAGATGCTGTTGAAATTTTAGAAGCAGTGACAGTGTTGAGATTTCTAGGCTGTTTTTTGCCTGGAGATGAAATGCCGTGATATCTGTGGTCTGTAATCAAATAGTGAGCCAAAAGCAGGGGATGGGGAAAAGTTCATGTGTACATATGTAGCAAAATGAACATACAGGGACTAGGACTGAGTATTGAATTTTTGTGCATTCATTTAGCCTTCAAAAATTTGTGAGATAAAAATAAATATATTGAAAACCATACTAGGGAGTAGTGAACATGGGTTTAAATTTAGATCTTAATATGGTGAAAACTCCTGCATGCTCTTTCCCCTAAACCTTCATGGGGTATATATTTAGAACTAATTTCATGTTTACAGAAATCTCTCCCCATCCCCAAATTAATGATTGTTGAAATTTCTAAATGAGCCCTGAGACCTTCAAGCCATTAAAACTTGATGGCTAAGCTCTGGTTCCAGAGAGAGCAAGTTGAAAACCAAAACTCTAGACAAAAACCTAGACTTATCCCTAGGACTGGGAGATAAAACACAGAATACCTAGCCAATTTTGAGTTCTTGATGATGAATAATCTTTTGTCAATATTACCTTCCTTCTTCTCTCTCTCTCTCTCTCTCTCTCTCTCTGTCTCTGTCTGTCTGTGTCTCTGTCTCTGTCTCTGTCTCTGTCTCTCTCTCTCTCTCTCTCTCTCTCTCTCTCTCTCTCTCTCTCTCTCTCTCTCTGTCTCTCTGTCACATGCCATAAGAATGTGTTGGATCCTGTGAGAAGCCCAACAAGGGTTCTGGGAAACAAACTCGGGTCCTTTGGAAAAGTAGCAAGCACTCTAAGCCAATGAGCCATTTCTACAGCCTGTGAATAATTTTTAATAAAAATGTGTCCCCAATATTGCATGATTTCATGTAATTTACTAAAAAACTGTTATGTGTATGAAATACAAATTTAGGAAAGTGTTGGCAAAAGGACATAAAATCATGCGGAATGAAGGCATTCTGGGGGTCAGCATTAGGGATTATTAGCAATATAAACTCTACTAAAAATTTGCTAGGTGAAAGAGAGGGGGAGTGTTCTCAACACTCACACACACACACACACACACACACACACACACACACACACACACACACACACACACTTAACTAGTAATGAATTCAGTATATGTGTGTGGTTAAAATGTAACCCTCTATAGTTTAAATACAATTCCCCAGTCACTTTGCTTTTAAAGAATTCTTGGATTTACAGTTCACCCACTATCCCACTCATGTCCAGGGAACTCATTCTCTATGAAACCCCAATTTCCCCAGGCTATAATGTGAGAAAAGGGGAGCTGGGCAGCCTGAGGCAGGCAAGCATGCTCCTTCATGCTGCATGTACCCTTAGTGTAACAAAGTGTCACTGTGCCTGCCCCATTGATTGCACAGCTGGTGGCTCTGGAGCAGAAGAGCTAACAGTGATTTGAATCTGGACTCCACTGTTGTTATCTGTGATCTATCAAACAAGTTAACATCTAGGCCTTTGCTCTTCCCCTGGTGTATAATTTTGGGATAATGATAGTAATCCCTACCTGGTAACTTCTGTTCAATCCTAGCAATGAGATACAATACTGAGAAGCTACTTAGAAAATTTCCTGGCTGTACAATCTTGAAAATGAAAATTGATATTACTATGTTTTAGAGTTTACTTGGTCATCTATACCATATTTTTAGTTGCTAAATCAAGCCAGCCACCACTAGTAACCCACAATGAGAGAGAGGGTGGGAGAAGTGTCAGGTTTGCCAGTACACAGAATAAATCATGAAATGCTGAACAGATAAGTATGGAAAATTTGTTTATCTGAATAGCCAAAGTCCCAGGAAATACCAGAAAAATCTCACAAAGAACAGTCTGAATCTGAATTTACTTTCTTTATTCTATGGGTATGAGTTTGTATGGCCCTTTCTTTTTGAAAAATATGGTCTCACTATGTAGTCTCGGCAAGTCTAGCAACAGTCCTACTTTTATAGAACTCATAGAGATCCATCTGGGATTAAAGGTGTGTACCACCACATCCAGCTGTTATTTCTTTGTGGTTTCAGATTCGAGCAGCCCACATGGTGGCCAAGAAAGGGGAGGGGCCAGAGAGACTGCACCCAAGCTCTCAGCTCCCTGCTTCCCCCCACCATGAGGCTGTACAATCCACATTTAGAGTGGGCCCTTTCTACTCAGTGCCATGCTGTTTTACTTACTTTATCTCTATAGTAAAAACTCAAGATTGGTCAGGGTAATGCCTCCATCATTGTTCTTTACACTCCAGAATGCTTTGGCCTCCCAGGGTCTTTTGTGCTTCTGTATGAGTTTTATGATGGTTTCGTCTATTTTGGTAAAGAACGGTGTGGAGATTTTTGATGGGATTTCATTAACTCCATAAAGTGCTTTAGGTAGAATAGTCCTTTTCAAAATATTAATTCTTCCAATCCATGAACGGAGGCTGGGCAGGGAAGCTCTTTTCATCTCTGGTGTCCTCCCTGATTTCTTTCTTTAGAGTTTTAAATTTTTCATTGCAGAGGTCCCTTAACTGCTCAGTCAGGGTTACTTCAAGGCTTGTTTGCTTTTTAGACAAAAATGAATGAGGATTTTTGTTTGTTTGTGTTTGTGTTTAGGCTGTTATAAATGAGACTATTGACTTGAGTTCTTTCTCAGTGTGTTTGTCATTAGTATATAGAATGATTACCAAATTTTTGTGTCATTTTTTATTCTGCATCTTGGCTAAGTGTTAATTAGTTCTAGGAGTTTTCTGGTGTAGTTTTTGGGGGTATTTTATATGCATCATCATATAAACATCATCATCTTCAAACAGGAATGTGTTGTCTCCTTTCCCATTTATGATTCTTTTATTTCCTGCTCTTGTCATGTTGTTCTAGCTAAGACTTTATATGGAATGAAAGTGGCACTCAACAACCTCTGTTGTTCTTGCTTTGAAAAGGATTACTTTGACTTTTTCTCCATTTAGGACAAGGTTGGCTATGGGTCTGTAACATATAGCCTTAAATGTGTTATTTATTTATTTATTGATTGATTGATTGATACAAGGTTTCTCTGTGTATCTTTGTAGACCAGGCTGGCCTCAAACTCACAGAGATCCACATGCCTCTGCCTCCTGAGTGCTGGGATTAAAGGTGTGTACCAACTCCCTCCCCTGGCTATTGTGTTATTTTTATTTAATTTTAGAGTTTATCTATTTATTTTGTTTCGAGTTTTGCTATGTAGCCCAAACTAGTCTCAAACTTACAAACATCATGAACATTGGGATTATAAATGTACCTCACCACACCTGGCTATTTTAATTGCCAAATTGTTGTATTCTTCCAATTAGTGTAGGACATAAAAAGAGTCTACTTAAATTTCTGTCTGGAGACATAAAGACCTGCTGGGTATGCCATCATTGCCATTAACAAATAGCTTTGCTGCTTTCCTGATTGTGACTAAATTCACCTTCTTGTCCACTCTTGGAGTTGAAGATGTAGTCAGTGGTGATGGCACACTCTCCGGGAAGCAACCCCACATAGACAATCTATAGAGCTTTAGATTTTTATCCTCCTCCTATGTTTTATTTTTAGTGCATTCATTCAGGAAGTTTTTCATTGAATGTTGGGTCACACAATTGACAACACAATTAACTTTCAAGACAATAAAATCTCCCTGTATTTCCATCTTATTCCAGCTTTTGTTCTATGCATACCGAACTCAGCAACTTCTCTTGGGTAGAAAATAAGTATCATTGAACTAGGTCTCTCAGGCTCCATAGTGGCAAGTACAAAAGCCCAAGGAATAGATGTCAGGAAAATTCCAAAGCTCAAGACAAACCTTAAAACTAAGAAAAGTAGAATTGTTTTTATATCTGCTAATCCTTATTTATTTTCAAAATTAAAAATTTAAAAATATTCTAGCTGACATCATGGTGCACACCTGCACTTGAGAAGCTAGTGTAAGAAGATCATGAATTCAGGGTCAGCCTGGGCTACTTAGCAAGATCTGGTCCAAGACACATTCATTCATTCATTCATACATACATACATTCATACATGTATATACACATACCTAATCTGCATAATTTTAACTTTCATTTTAAAATAGGATTATATGCTTATCTGCTTGTTTTTGAAAACACAACTATCTTAATATCTGAGCCATAGAAGCATCTGTGCATTGATGTTCATAAAGATTGAGCTCTTTAGTGCAGTAATGAGATGCCACTCATGGGTTATTTGTCATAATACTGATGACCAAACTTCATTCCAAGCCAAAATTTATAGTCTGAGAAAACAAAATGGTTCCCTTTTAAAGAAATTACATTCATTTATTTGTGTGTATGTGTGTGCATGTTTGCACATTTATGTGTCATGGTGCATATGTGGAAGTCATAGTACAGTTAGCAGAAGTCGGTTCTCTCTTTCCACAACGTGGGTCCCAGGGATCCAGTGCAAGACACCAGGCTTGGCACCAGGCACCTTTACCCAATGAGCCATCTCATCACCCCACAAACATGGTTCTCTATGATAAATATCACAACAAATTTACTCTTCAAACACACTATTCTAGGTCTCATGTCTCAAGTCCCAAGTCAACCATAGCAGGGGTGACTGAAATAAACAGTCTCACCAAGGTCAGACAGCTCTTTATCCTGTGTTACAAATAGACTTATATAGAAATTTTATTTTATGTTGGCAAATTAAACAATAAACATAAGCCTGACAAGAAAAGCCCTAAGTCCACCTTATTTGGACTGACATTAATCTTCTTGATATCCTTAGGGTGAGTTTTCTGCAAATATTTTCAGTTTTTATATTTATTGACATCACAAAATGTAGCAGCTAGCTTTGCACTAGACACTCATTTTCATAGCAGCCAAGTGAAGAGATGCTTAAAATTCTTCATTAAATTGCCATTTGAGACCTGCAGCCTCTGGTGTCAGCTTAATTTTAATCAAGGTTGGAATAACAATAAATGCTCATTGTAATTTTCTGGCTCCACAGCTTGAGATGTCTATTTTCAAACTTCCGGGATTATATTTTAAAAATATACTTCTTGTAAACATGGTGGAGGTAGATCTGTTCCATGCAGAGTTAGAATCTTTTGTTTGTGATAGCCTGGTTACACTTATCTTTTGAGTTACTGATCATATGCAGTTTCTTTTTTTTTAGTCTGTGCTGTTTCCCTTTCTACAGAGCATACTGCTCTTTCTACAGCCTCCTCTTGCATCATTGTTTTATTTTGTCCAGCCCAGCTTTTTATGATATTAAAATTGTTAGAAATATCTTTTTGGCCTTTGACTTCTTTGTCAGGAACAATGAGCTCTATAATTAAATAATTAATTGGATATCACTTTTTTTTATTTTTCAAGACAGGGTTTCTCTGTATGGCTTTGGAGCCTGTCCTGGAACTCCCTCTGTAGACCAGGCTGGCCTCGAACTCACAGAGATCCACCTGCCTCTGCCTCCTGAGTGCTGGGATTAAAGGCATGTGCCACCAATGCCCGACATCACATTTTTGTTTTTTAAAGATAATGTGCCATGCGTCATCCAGGGTGCCCTGCAGCCTTCCAAGTAGTCAAAGATGACCTTGAACTCCAGATCCTCCAGTTTCAACCTACCCAGTACTGGGACTATAGACATTCCCTACATGTGGTGCTGGGAATTAAACCTAGGGCTCTTTGCCTGCCCGACAAGCACTCTATTAAGTAAGCTACATCCTCAACCCCAGATCACATTTTAAAGGCCAGTAAATAACAACTGATAACTTTAATAGAAAAATATACAACCTAATAGTAAATCAATGAAGTTAAGATCAAGACCAGAAAGCCTCCCCAAATGTAGGAAAAGAATAAAAAATGCTGTGTCCCACAGAAGACAAATGTTGAGACACCCTTTCTACAATATTGTGTAACTTCTCAGAGCAAGGTAACTCCAAATGTTCGAGTCTGTACCAGTTAGAACTCTAGAGGGACAGAAGAGGGAGGCAGTGATCCAGCAGTAGAAGAAAGGTTCTGATGGTTAAGAAATATGACTGTTCTCTGACTAACAGAACACACTGAGTGCCTGTAAGGTTTCCTTTTTGATTCTAAAAATAGCACTAAACAGTACCACCCAGAATAAAATCCTCTTATCTAAACAAGCTACAATGAAGTTTTGGAGCACCAAGAAAAAAAAAAGAAGAAATCCTAACAAGCCCCAGAGAGTGAATCTTAAAGTAGCCGAAGGATGACCAATAACAGGATTCTTGGCAGAAGCTTTATTAGATGAAAAAGGACAATGAAACCAACATAAAACCAGACACAAAAGCCAGACAAGGAAGCTTAAGAAAGGCAATGCACTGGCCAGTTGCATTTCTTAACATAGCAGCAAAAAAACACAAGCAGAGACTACAAACTAAATGAGAATTCATATGTCAAGAGATGCAATTTATGCCACAAACTGAGGGAAATAGAGTCTGGTAACCCAGCACTGGAAGATGCTTGAACAATGGGACTTCTACACATTGCTGGGGACTTAAATAGGGATATGTCTTAGAAAAGGCAATTAATGTTGCCCAATAAGCTTGTACCTGAAGCTGCTAGTAGGTACTCACCTTAGGGAAACCTGCATATTTGTACCAGCTTTGGTACACACAAAGCTGCCTAGAAGAACCAGCAAGATAACTCAGCGGGTAAAGTGCTTGACAAACCAGGCTACTTGAGATTTGAATTCAAACCCCATATCCCACAGTTGGAAGGAAAGAACTGACTTCTAAAATTGTTGTCTTATCTCTACATGTATGTACATATACACACACATAAGAGAGAGACAGATAAAGAGACAGATACAGACAGACACATATGCACACATAGACACACACACAGAAAGACACACATACACAGACACACACACACACAGAGACAGGCAATCACAAGAGTGAGAGAAATAGATATACAAACATAGACACAGAGAGAGAGACACACACACATACAGAGATAGATACACACACACAGACAGACACACACACTGACACAGAGACAAATGGACACAGACATATAGACACACAGAGAGAGATATACACACACAAAGATCACAGAGAGAGAGAAAGAGAGAGGAGACACACACACACAAAGATCAGAGAGAGAGATGGAGAGAGAGGGGGGAAGGGAGGGGAGGGAGACAGACACACACAGAGAGACACACACATATAGACATACACATATATCCAGACAGACAGACACATGCACACACACACACACAGAGATAGATACACACACATACACAAACACACACAGAGAGGGAAAGACACACATAGAGACACATACAGAGAGACACACTGATAATAAGGGAAAATGTTTAAGTAAATAAGAAAGTTTAAGTAAATCAAAATTGAGTGTTCAAATCACCATAGACACTAATAGGAAAACAATACCACAAATATCTCATAAGACAAGAACAGAGGATATTCAAATAAAATTAGACCCATCCATAAAACAGGATATAGTATAGGCATAAAAAATTAGATAAACTGCACCTCTTTGCAAAAACATAATGGTTAAAGATGGTGACAGAAAACTACCCATGACAGACCCATTGTATAGACCTCTAACTAAGTGAAGGTAAATAGATATATGTTAAAACTATGGGAAACACAGGGGAGTGGTGGACACAAATTTCTGAGCCATTTGTGGACACTGATAATGAACATCCAAGGACAACTTCAAGAGCATCTTCAATAATACTGTTTTCTTGTGTGTGTGTGTAGTACCAGGAATCAAATCCAGTGTCTCCTGTATCCTAAGGCACAAACCCACTTCCAGCCCTCTATTCTAGTTCATATATTGGGTGCTATTTTTGATTGCTTGTTTTTTAAAAATTAATATTTACTTTAGTGTTTATATTTTCATAATTTCATGTTTTGTTATGAGTTAGATATTATACATTGCTCATTTTGTGCATAGATATTTATGTGCAACTGAAGTATGAAATCACACATGAGTAAAAATGAGTATAATGAAGATGACATTAACTTCTATAAAATCACATTGAATTCTGTGCCTAAAGTAGGAACAATGATATTTGCAGACATGCAAAGACTCCAAATTTTATCATTCACAGAATCCCCCTGTGACAATTAGGACATATTCTTTAGGGAGAAGAAGAACGGAGACAGAGGAAGAAGAATTTCCATGTGAGAAGCAACACGAGCAAAGACATTAGTAACTGACCATTTTGTTGCAAATAAGAGGAGCATAGGACAGAATAGCTGCATGCAGAAGAATGCAAGTAGGTCCATACTTATCACCCTGCACAAAACTCAATTCCAGATGGACCAAGGACCTCAACATAAGACCAGATATCCTGAATCTGATAGAAGAAAAAGTGTGGATTAGGCTTGAACTCATTGGCACAGGAAAGAACTTTCTGAACAGGACACTCACAGCGCAGGTATTAAGACCAAAAACTGGTAAATGTGATTTCATGAAACCAAAACGCTTCTCTTCAGCAAAGGATGCCGTCATTCGAGCAAAGCAACAGCCTAAAAATATGAAGAAATCTTTACCAATTATACAACTATGTATAAAGAACAAAAAAATCCCCCTAAACATCAAGAAAACAAATAACCCAATTTAAAAATTGGATATAAAGAATTCTCAAAAGATGAAATACAAATGACTGAAAACCACTTTGAAAATTATTTACTATCTTAGCTTCTGGGAAAAGCAAGTTAAAAGTACTTTGAAATTTTGTCTTACCCCTGTCAATGACCCAGATCAATAAAACAAACAACAGCTCATTCTGGTGAGACTGCAGGGAAAGGGGAAAACTTATTCCTTTCTGGTGGGAGTGCAGACTAGTACAGACACTATGGAAATCTATGTGGAGGTTCTTCAAAGAGCTGAGAATAGATATACCACAAGATTCAGCTATAAAGCTCTTGGGCATATGCCCAATGGACCCTACATCTTACTATAGAGATAACTGCTCATCCATGTTCATTGTAGTTTTATTCACAATATCCAGAAATTGGAAACAGCCTACATGTCCATAAACTGGTGAATGTAAATGTGAAACATTCACACAATGGAGTTTCTTCAGTTGTTAAGAAAAATAAATTTGTGAAATAAAAATATCACATGTTTTCTGTATATGTGGATGTTAGCTTTTAAGATTTACATATGTGTGTTTCAATTCAAATAACCACAGAGGTTAGGGGGATAAGCAAGCACCAGGGGGAGTAAGGGAGTCTTCCATCTCAGGACGGAGAAATATATTATTGAAGACATGGCAATAATGAGTTCACTAGACCTAAGATAAATGATAAGTGGGTGTTTTATTGGGGAATAACTTACACAGATAATAGTGTTCCTGCTCCAGAAGATACACTCTGCCCTTCCGATGCTCTCCGAGACCCCGTGTCGCCCCCGCCCCCAGCCGATTCTCTTCACGTTAGAACCTGGAACCACACCCAAATGGGTGTGAACACTAACACAAATTCACTGGCAAGGCAACATGCTACTACATAATACTATAAAGAGATAAAAGAGAGAGAGAGTTATATGTAACCCATTAAATGGCAACTCCTTTTAAATTCCTTTCACACCTGTATATAATTTAGGAAGTTTCTGCAGTATGTTCCACATGGCTTTTCAAAGGTCCTTACTGTTGGTTGTCCTTCACCATATTCTTTCCTTTACTTCCCCTTCCACCACCTGCCCATTCAATCCTTCTATTCTAATTTCTCTCTCTCTCTCTTGGTCAAAGAGACCCTGTGGAAACCCCTAAACAACTGAGGCTATTCCAAGGCTGTTGATTGCTCTCTCATTTACCATTCCAGTAACTTGTCAGCTAGATTTTATTTGTATTAGAAACGCACAGACGAGAAAATCAAATCACTTTCTAGTTCTTTCATTTACATATTTGAATCGACAGTAATATAGTGAAAATTGTATTGGTTTAGGGTTATTATTGTTAGATATTGTTGGTATGCAAAACAGTAGTCCTTTTCGTGGTGCCAGACCAATCATTTTTCTTGGTGACACTTTCCTGTGTATTTTACATGTAAAATCCTTCCGTCATTATGCCCAACATTATAGGTGAACTCTTCATTTTGCCAATGACTGGTGCATGGTCAAAATGTAACCCTCTTCTGACAATGAAAAGTGGATGACTCTGATGTGGGCTTCTGTTTTAGTTTCTTTTCTGGTGACATAATAGCATGCCCTGACCAATGCAACCAGACTTATTTGAGCTCATGCTTTAAGAGTGTAGTTTGTAATGGAGGGAAAGTCGTGGTTACAGGAATATGAGGTAGCTGGTCACCTTGTATCCACAATCAGGAAGCAGAGAGAGATGATTGCTGGCTCTCAGCTCATTGTCTCCTTTTTATTCAGCCCAGGACACACCACCCTCATAGTATGCTACCTCCTACAGGAACGGTGGATCTTTCCACCATACTTAACCTATTCTATTAGAGCATCTCTCATGGGCATGTCCAGAAACTTGACTGCTAAATGATTCTAGATCTTGCCAAGTTGATAATCAACACTGATAACCATCACAGCTTTTGGAAGGGCATCTTTTTTTCCTTTATTTTATTTATTTTATTAGTTCAAATTGGGAACAAGCTTGCTTCACATATCAATCCCTTCTCCCTCTCCCTCTCCCTCCCCTCACCCCAACCCCTCATCAGCCCCCTCCCCTCTCCCTCCCCCCTCTGCTCCCCAGGGAGGGAAGGGCCCTCCACAGGGGCTCCCCAAAGTCCACCACATCATCCTGGGCCAGGCCTAGGCCCTCCCCCATGTGCCCAGGCTGAGAGAGCATCCCTTCACGTGGGATGGGCTCTCAAAGTCCCTTCTTACACCAGGGAAAAATACTGATCCACTACCAGGTGCCCCATAGGGTGCTGAGGCCTCCTCATTGGCATCCATGTTCAGGGGTCTGAATCAGTCCTGTGCTGGCCTCCCAGACAGCAGTCTGGGGTCCATGTGCTCCCCCTTGTACAGGCCAGCTGTTTGTGGGATTCACCAGCCTGGTCCCAACCCCTTTGATCTTCATTCCTCTCTCTCTGCAACTGGGTTCCAGAGATCAGTTCAGTGTATAGCTGGGGATGTCTGCCTCTGCTTTGGAAAGGCATCTTAAGTTACAGAGAATCACAATAACATTGAGCTCATTTTCTGTCTCTGGGAGTCTGTGGGCAGAAGCAGAACATGCAGTAAACCCCTAATCAGAAAGAAGCTATTATCAATGAAAGTGAGTAGAGAGAGGGAAAACATGGGCTTTTTTTGATATTTAAGGTAATGAACATTCTGTTTATTGTGCTATTTTGGTTGTATTTACCAAAAGCTGCAAGGAGACCTTGGAGGTTGTCTTATCACATATATCCACAAAAACACCAACTTTGTTTTCAGGAATTGCTTCTTTCATCAGTTACTACCATACAGATCCCAACAAGCATCCTTGATGAAAGGGACTATTTATTGTCTTGGATTCCTCTGCCCCCTTCTTTGTTCCTTTAAGGCAGTGGTTCTCAACATTTGGCTCATGACCCCTTAGGATATACCAGATATTTATATTACTATTTATAGTGGTAGCAAAATTACAATTATGAAGTAGCAACAAAAGTAATTTTATGGGTGGAGGTCACCACAACATAAGGAACTATACTGAAGGGTCACAGCATTAGGAAGGTTGAGAACCACTGCTAATGTTAACTCACACCATAGTAGTCATAGCTGCCCTTGTGTAATAAAGTTAGCTAACAGCACATGCCTCCTCACTGGCTTCCAAAGGCTCAGTCTCTCATTTAGAATGCAAGTCCAGACCCTCTGTTCTGGCCCACACAGGTTATACAGGATCTGCCATTAGCTGCCTTTGGTCTTCTCACCTCTGCAAGCATCCAGACCTTCCTGATACAACATTTGCATAAAGAGCAGAGACACAGAGTCTTTGTGTAGCCTACCCTCTCAGCTTGGAGATCATGCACCTGACCATCTGTGACCACATGGCCTCCAGAGTGTTGTTTGGACATCTTCTTGCTAGAGAGACCTTTTTGGAGTGACCCTTCTAAAATAGAATGCTCTCCTCTGACCCTATCATGCTCAATTCTCTTCATTTTTCTTCCTCATGCTTAGTAGCTCCTGACACATTTTGAATTTATTTCTTTATTGCCTAGAATACAGTTACACTGTTGGTGCTCTGCCTGCAGAGGCTGCTTCCTGTCTGATCCATTATTCCTTTGAAGAGTGTCTGGCCTAGCAGAGTAGCCGATTGATAAATATTTATCAGATAGAAAAGTAATCAGGAGGCTGGAGAGATGACTCGGTTGGTAGAGTGCCTGTCTCACAAGAATGAGGATCTGAGTTCAGATCCTTGGTACCCACATAAATCCAAACACAGCAGTATGCCATTGGGATTCCAGCTGTGTAGAGAAGAATTGCTATGCCACGCTAGCTAGCAAGTCTAGCTGAACTGAGGACCTCCAGGTTCAGTGAGAGACCTTGTCTCAAAAAATAAAGTGGAGAAGCTGGAGAGTGATTCAGTGGTTAAGAGCACTACCAGAGGACCAGAGTTCGGTTCCGGACACCCACGTTGGGTGGGTCACAACCACAAGTAACTCCAGTTCCAGGGGATTTGATGCCATTGTCTGGCCTTTTCAGTCATTGGCATGCACTTGGTGCACACACATAAATTATGCACACAGGCACTTACATATACACATCAAATAAAAAATAAAAAGCCTTAAAAATAAGGCACAAGACAATAGAGGAAGACCCTGATCTTGACCTTTGGTCATAAGGAAGTTGTTTGTGGTGAGTATTTATCTTTAAACTGTAGTTAAGAGTTTATGGTCCTATCATCTTTAAAGCTGTATTACCTTGGATTGGCTAGCCTTCAGTGTGCTTCTGCACTGTAAAAGGAAAGCATTAAAACAGCATACAGCCATCCCTAGCAAACACATTATCCCTTTATACCCCATGAAGTCTCACAAAGAGGTCAGTAATTTCTGGGCTGAAACCACATCATGAGAGAAGATAGAGAAGGTCTATAAATATCCAGAGATCACAGGTCGCTCTCTGATGCCCATTTTCTTAAATGAAGAGTCAATACAGGGTGTGTGACTGGAGGCTGGCCTTGTAGTCACTCTGCATCCTACTTCTTTACAAAGTTTGTCATTTTAGCTTTGCACCTAAATAATGTTATTATTTTAAAACTGAAGGGTGGTGGAAGAGATGAAAGGGAGCTGCACTTACTACTTCAGGCTCAGTCCCTGGCAACCAATCACCACTTTAGAGCTGTGTGGCCTTGGAGGCTACCAAGCCTTCCTAGGAAATCTCCTTTTCCTTCTCTGAGAAACAATATTCACCATCCTGTACATTCAACAGGGATCTGTGAGGAAGAATCATGCTGACTCACATCCCTAGTGAACACAATCCCATATATGAAATCTTCTCTCTGTGTGAGTGCAGAGATACAGGGTTCTGAATGCAGAAGGGTGAAGGATGTCCTAGCCAATAAAAAAGGGTTGAGATACACCAAAAAGATGGTGCGGCAGTTAATAGTGCTTGATGCTCAATCACAAGGACTGGAATTCAGATCCCAACACTCATATAGCAGGCCAGGCATCCCAGATATGCCTGCAAACCTAGTTCCAAGTACAGGGTCCAGGGACACAGAGACAGAAGTGTCCCTGAGCCTGATAGCATCCAGACCAACTGAGAAAGCATGAGATCAGGGAGAGACCCTACCTCAAAGAAATGTGGGAAGATGATAGTGGAATACATCAGACACCCTCTCTGCCCTCTGTACCCAGGTATAGGTGCCACACACACATGTGTAAACCCTTGCAGAGATGTATACAAATAGATAGATTTAAAAAATGCAGACTCCTGGGGTAGGAGTGAGGGCTTTGTTAGTAGACAAGAGGGGAAAATATCTTGTTAACCAAAGCAAGGAGGCCTGGTCAAGGGTCAGGGTGGGAATTCCACATTGCTACTCTGAGCCTTGTGTTCTGCTTAAGCAAATGTCATGACAGCTGTGGCTCCTCTGCCAAGTACCAGTGGGTTTAGTCGGTAGGAGCTGCTGAAGGAAAAGCAGCCAAGAACCCATCTGTAAATCTGTGTTCCTTATCCCAACACTGCTTGTCACAATACTAAAACACACAGTTAGAGCCTGGGGAGGATTACCACCAGGCACTGGAGAAGATGAACATCCCTGGTAGTGCACATCCCTAGAGAAGCCCATCTCTCTGAAGATGGGGTTCACCCTAAAAACACTTCAGACTCCCAGGGGACAAGATGAAAAGTTGATGGTCTAAGCCTCTTACCTGTGATGGTCAGAGTTCACACTGTCTCAGAGGTCCCTAGGTCTGCTCAACATGCTGGCATTTCATGGAATTGAATCTCTTTCCTTTTCATTTCTGTTTAACAACATTCTTAGACCAACTACAGTAATACTACTTCGTTTATTCTTGGGTTCCTAAATGCTATTCTGGACAGCATGGTTAGTCAGTAGCACTTTGCTGGACTGGAGTAGATTGATGGTGACAGGGTGAGCTACCAGGGATTTAAGAGGCGGTGACTGAAACCGTGACATCCAACATAAAGTAGATCATACTCTGATTTTGCACGCCACCCTGGAGAGGCCACTGAGTGTCACCCTTGGCCTTGGCATCTGCACTCGGACTCACCTCCCATCCTCACTGGCCAGAATTGCAGCCTATGATAGCAATATTGCTAGAGAGCTTCAGGAAAATGCTGTACCAGTTTTCTATGGCTGAAACCATTTTTAGAAAGGTTTTGCTCCTGAGGTTTAAATATATTTAGAAGCACACATAGGCATTGCAGGGACCCTCTGGTTGCACAGAAACAAACTCACACACAGGTGGCTTTGACTGTTCCCTTTCACAGAGGGGTCTGGGAGACTGTTCTCTGACTGTTGTCTTGCTTTCAATATTTATATTTTTAATATTACATGTTAATATTTCTTTTCCATTATTTAGCTATGATTCCTTTTGGAGAGGAGAGTGGTTTTTGTTTTATTTTGATCTTGTCCTCCTTAAGCCATACATCATCCTCATCATTTATGAACTTTTGTAGTTCTTTGTGTCTACATAATTTTATGATTCTTTATTGCATACTATTTTTCATATTTCAGGGTAAGTATGCAGCTTTCTTTTGAAGCTACAGAAACATTTTGCTTCAAAACATTTATCATAGATAGTACATGTGTAGAGACAATATTAATATTCATGGAATAATAAAGCTTTATGCTATTAGCTGAAGTTTTGTCCTTCAAGATATTCACGTCAGTGTCTATATAGTTCAGTGTGCTAAGCATCAGGACACCATGGACTCAATGCCCAGCTTGAGAGAAAAAAATTGATTTTTTTTCCATTTCAGAGATTCTATTTTCACTGCCAAGTGTGTGAACACGTGTGTGTTGGATGAGATGGGGAGCAAAGCCCCTGTAGAGAAGAGATGGCTGTGCAGAACACAGACAACTCTTGCTTCTGGCAGAGTCCTGTGGGGACAGAGGAAAGACCCCAAGGAGAACGTAAGTGCATAGGCTTCTGGCTAGAAGGACTGCAAGCAACTCCACACTCTGCTACCTCATATGCTAAGAGAGCAGTTTTCGTTTCCTCTAGCTATGACCCCTCATGGCCTAGAAGCCAGCAGTACAAATGAGCTTTGCACATCCTGGTGCTACACTAAGCCCTCTACATGCTTGTGTGCTCTGCTAAGTCATCTACATGCCTGTGTGCTGTGCTAAGTCCTCCACACTCTGTGTGCTGAGGTCAGTCCTCCACATCCTGTGTGCTGAGATGAGTCTTCCACGTCCTGTGCTGTGCTAAGCACTCACACCCTTGTATGTTGTGCTGGTCTTTCACATCCTTGGGCACTGTGCTAAGGCCCTCACAATCATCAGTAATTGCTGTCACTAGTGCTAAAAGTAGGTGGAGTGTGTGATTACACTAGTGGACAGCCAGGCCAGGATCACCAGCTGTCTTTACTCCATATCTCTTCTCAGCCTGACTTTTATCCTATATAGTGGATCATATGTTCAACTATGACATAATATATGAGAACAATTCTTGGTAAGTGTAAAATCACACTTAAAAGTGTGATTTCACACCTATGCTAGGGATAAGTACTGATCTACTACAGGAGGTCCCATAGATTTCTGAGGTCTCCTCACTGAAACTCACATTCCTGGGGTCTAGATCAGTCCTACGCTGGTTTTCCAGCTATCAGTCTGGGGACCAAAAGTTCCCCGTTGTTCAAGTCCGCTGTTTCTGTGTGTTTCACCAGCCTGGTCTGGACCCTTTGTTCATCACTCATCCTTGCAACTGGATTCCAGTTCAGTTCAGTGATTAGTTGTGGGCGTCTGCTTCTATTTCCACCAGCTGCTGGATGAGGGCTTTAGGATGGCATATAAGTCAGTCATCAATCAAATTATCAGGGGAGGGCATTTAAGGTAGCCTCTCCTCTATTGCTTAGATTGTTAGTTGGTGTCATCTTTGTAGATCTCCAGACATTTTCCTAGTGCCTGATTTCTCTTTAAACCTAAAATGTCTGCCTTTGGGAGACCATTCCACATAGAGGGATACTCCTTGAGCCAAGACACATGGGGCCTATGCCAAAGGATATGATAAACTCTGATGACCCCCTATGGAAGGCCTTACCCTCCCTGGGGAGCAGAAAGGATATGTGATAGGTAGGGTTTTAGTTGGGTAGGGGGTGGTAGGGGAGGAGGGGAAGGAGAGGGAACTGGGTTTGACATGTAAAACAATCTTGTTTCTAATTCAAATAAAAAAATCTGCAAAAAGTAATTGTGACTTATTTCAAGAATAAGGATAGCTATAGAGAAAATAAAAGTGTGATTTCACAGGCTAGATGTAGCTAGTGTAAGAGATCTTGCCTAGCACACAGTCCCCAGCACCACAAAAAAGAAAAGTATATCTGCCTCACTTCTGTCAGATAATAAGGGTAACATTATCAGTTGGAATCTAGAACAACAACCAGAGGCTTATGTTCAGCTCTATCAGCTCTTCAGGGCTGATGGTACATGCCTTCCCAGCTCAAGGGCTAGTGTAACTTGAAATTGGCTGTGGTGGCAGGGATGATTGATCACAGAGATCAGCAAAGGCTGAGGTCTCTCTGACTTCTCAAGAGAGAATTTTCCAGAGAGCTAGTTGTCAGTACCACTAGTCCTACATCTACTCTTGTCTCAGTGCATATTCTTCACATGTACGATGTGGGTCAGTGTGGAGTCTTGAAATTCTGAGTGGTAAAGGTAGTAATGACACAGGCATGATGTTGGTATTGTTGTGCGATCATAGCCACTGTTCTATCTGTTTGCTTTAGGATTACTGTGTGTGTTGCATGTGTGTATGTGTTCATGAATGTGCATGTGCTGTGTGTGTGTGTGTGTGTGTGTGTGTGTGTGTGTGCACATACATGTGTTCATGTGTGCTTACAGGTGGAGGTCAGATGCCAAAGTCGGGTGTTTTCCTCTACAACTCTCCACCTACTTTATTTTTAAAGATAGGGGTTCTCACTAACCTAGAACTCATTGATTTAGCAAGACCAGCTGGTTAGAAACTTTAGGGATCTCTATCTACCTCCCCTGCACTAAGAAAATAGAGGCATGTGTCACCATGATCAGCTTTCTTATGTTGGTGCTGGGGATATATACTGAGGTCCTCGCTTGCCAACTGACCTATTTATCTTACCAGTTCCAGGGATTGCTTTTGACTTACAAAGGTTCAATGAAGTTATGGAGATGACAGAACTAGTTTGCTTACAAATAGCTTAGAAAGTTCCTACACCACTTCCCCTTACCAGCCTTTCTGTATTTACTGCCAGCTTGGTCTGACACAGGACCACTTCATTTTAGCAGCCCCTTGATTTAGTATCTTCTGTTCATCAATCATGGATGTGGGGGCTTTTACCAATAAAGCCCAAATGAAGTATCAATAATGTCACCTCATTAAGAACGATGACAGAAGAGCTATAGAAACTGCACTGTGGCTTCACAGTGTAGGGCAGACATTGTAGGACATATACAGCTTTTAAATATTATTGATTTAGCAAAATAATAGAGTAGAATAATTCATAATAAAATACATACATAAAAGAGAACCGCTGACCTAACAAAGACAAAGGAGATTTAGGTGAATAGGAAATGCCAGCTAGGTCTCTAAAAGTTAAAAAATGCACCTTAATTGGCTCTTAGAGGAATTGGTTCATGGTTGCTGAACAGACAGATTTCTTTAATAGTAATGTACTATTTTAAAATAGCCATCACTTGTAGTGAACAAATTGCAGAATGGGGGCTTTATCCTTAGCCTGCAATTTCAAAGAATTTCAATCACTTTAAAAATATTTTCAAAACTGTGCACAATGTATTTTGTTCATAATTCTTCCTCCTTTCTCAAGTCCTTTTACCTCCTCCTCTCCTCCCTACCCACTCAAATTCATGTTCTTTCTTTCTCTCTTTCTCAAAAAAAAGAAAGAAAAATAACAAAAACCCCAAAAGACAAAAGCTGCAAAACCAAATAAAGCTCCCCTCAAATCCTGGGATCCAACCTTGTGCTCACCAACTACGCTTGGGCATGAAGCCTACCCTAGGGTGTGACTGATACACCAAATATCACTCCACTGGAGAAAACTGGTTGTTTTCCTCTACCAACAGGCAGCATTTGCAAGTAGCTTCTTGGTTAGGGACAGAACTTTATGCCCACTTCCCCTTCTCTGTGATGGTGGGTTTTTTTCTTTTTTTTTTTTTTTGGTTTTGTTGTTGTTGTTGTTGTTGTTATTGTTGTTTTGTTTTGTTTTGTTTTCTGGCATGAATTTGTCCAGGCCTAGTACATACTCTCTCAGTCAATTCATATGTGCATCAGCCTTGTGTCTGGGTGACACTGTTTTCCTGGAGTCATCTACTGCCTCTGGCTCTTACAATAATGTCTAAAGTCAAGGATTATGTGTTCTGAACAGGCAAAAGCCAGCCAGTGGCCTGTCCAGCAATCCTGAGGCCCAGTTATCTATATAGGCCTTTATGGCTTCCTGCAGTTCTTATACTGCAAGAAGACAGCATATCTGTCTTAAACCTCTTTAGACAAGAAAATATTTAGTACATATTTTACAGCTTGATCCAAGGACAACTGAGTTATATTAGTGGTGCTGTGGTGGCAGAACAAGATGCAAGGAGAGTTCCCAACATCAGTGTGGAAGATGCTGAAGGACACTGCTATAAGAGTGTGGATTGAACCATCTGCTGTCTGTAGAACCTCCCTTCTTTTTCCTGGTCACTCTGGTGAAACTTGGCTGTATATGAGGCACTCCTCTGGGCACTTGATGTTAACTAACCAAACTGACCTTTGGAACACTTTATGTTTTTCTTTTCAACCTGTGTCTTTTATATAAAATTAATTTTACTAGGAATAAATGTGAGCATAGTCAGTAGTGAGTTTCAGCAGTGCCATTGTAACTGTCTAAGACAATAGTAACTTATTCTTCACATTCCTTTAGTCCTGCTTAGTTTTTTAAATATTTAATTTTTCATCTTTTTTATTTAATTTACATGCCAACAACAGTTTCCCCTCCCTCCTCTCCTCCCATTCCCCCCACTCCCTGCCTCATTTTTGCCCTCCTCTATCCACACATCCTCCTTCTCCTTTCAGATGGAGTAAGACCTCCCATGGGAATCAACAAAGTCTGGCATATCAAGTTGAGGCAGGACCAAGCTCCTCTCCCCTGCATCAAGGATGAACAAGGCATCCCACCCTAAGGAGTAGGTTCTGATCTTTGGAAAACTTTGAGTGTCCCAATTTTACAAATGAGGAAATAAGTGGAGAGAAGTGAGTAACTTTTTTCAGGTCTCCCAGTGATTAGCGGGGCTGGCTTGTGCAGTTGAACCTGTGCAGTCCAGCTTTGAGGTCTGTGTAAGCTCTAGTGTCTCTCCAAACCAGGCACTAGAATTGCAGCTGAGATTTGATAATAACTGTGCTGCTTAGGTTGGCATGGATTGGAAAATTCATGTTTGTGATCCTTAACTTATGTTTAAACTGTCTCTGTTTATTCTGTTCCAGTAATGGGGAATTTCCACTGCAAGGAGTAGTCAATTACAATTATGATTTTTTTTAATTATTAGAAAACTCTTTGCTTTAAATAAAAACTGCCTGCCTCCTTGCACAAGTGAGCAGTTCTGTTCTCTGAAGAAAAAAAAAAGGCTCAACGCTTTCCATGTGTTAGCCTAGAAGAATCTGCCAATGGGGATAGATGTCACATCTGCCTGTGGTCACCTACTTTATAAGATAAACATCTCAGTAGCTGTACATTTTTTATATTGCATTAAGACATTTTGCCACTTCCCAGTCTCCGTCACAAAATGAGGATCCTTGAGCAGGATGTGAATTTGACCATAGTCTCTGCCTGTGTTTCCATCCATACAGACTAACATACAGATTGTGATCCATTCAGTCATGCTATTTAATTACATTAAGACCACTAATACTCCTAGGTCTTTTTCATGTAAGAAACCATGGAACTGGATCTCTGACATATGTGGTTATCAAATGTCTCTATAATATCCAGATGTAAGGCATCTTCTTAAATAGTTATTGATGGAGAGGGTCCAGGCCATTATAAGTGGTGCCACCCCTGAGCTGGTGCTGGGTTCTATGAGAAAGCAGGCTGAACAAGCCAGTAAGCAGCACCCCTCCATAGCCTCTGCATCAGCTCCTGCCTCCATGTTCCTGCCCTGCTTGAGTTCTATCCTGACTTCATTCAGTAATGATAGGGAAGTGTGGGCCAAATAAACCTTTTCCTCCCCAACTTGCTTTGCTCTCTGTTTCATGAAAGCAATAGTAACTAAGACAGAGACAAACATTTGAACACATCTGACTTTCTAGACTGGGGAGACACATTTCTAAATGTGAGTAGTATCGTCTATGTGCTGGAGTCTCAGACTGAATGAAAAGAAAAAGCAGGCTGAGCACCATCGTACAGTGTGGGGACTCCTGGGAGAACCAGAACCTGACAGAGTAACCTGAGGGCACTTCTAGAGGCCTTCCCAACAGCAAGGGCACAGCAGGCCTAGTCTGTTTTTCTTTATGATTAGGAATTCGGGTACTAGAGGAAGCTATTCCACACTAGAAAACATAACCTGTCCTTTGCTATCTTCCTTAATGCCTGTGTTTGACTCATTCTCAATATTGAGAGGTTTGTTTCTGTCTTATGTATCCTAGGCTATATCAGGAAGAACCATCAGACCACATGATATAGTATTCTTATTCATATTCAAGGATAACAGAAAGAAACAAACTGCACTTATACTGGTTATGGTAAATGACTGATACTTCTTTAGACAGTCTTTTTTCCTTTTGAGAAACATGCATCTCATGAAAAAGAAAGGAAATGATTTGATTAATGTTTTCAGAGTCCCTTACTAAACACATATTATCTATGAACATAGATAATCAGGACACATATCCTGAGATGCCAAGAGCACTGCTCTGCCTGTCAGTGTCTGTTCTAGCAGCTGCCTCCTTAGCCTGCTATGGGACTCCTGCAGAGCCCACTGACACCCATAACCGAAGGGTAATGAGTTTAGAAAAAAAGAGGAAGAATCGTCTTACTCATCCCAAATGTGCTGTGACTTAAATCTTTACACCTATTAGGATGACTCATAGCTCAGAGTTGAATCAGTAATTCAGTAATGGTGTTCTCTCAACAGCAACTCAATAATTAATTTTCTACTGCTGAGAATAAATGTTAAAGAATCAATTCCTATTTCCATCCTGCTTTCCAAACCAGATGGATCTTGCAGTGCCAGAAGCTTGAGGAAAACACTGTAGCAGTAGAAAGAGAGTGTCACATAATGTTATCAAGCAAGTGACCTCTGAGATTATCTAGGACAGATTCATCCCATGACAGAGACACATGAGGCCAGGAAAGGAGACAACTGGCAGAGAGAAACAGAAGATGCAATTGGCATGTTTCCAGAAGTCAACAAGAATCAGTGAGCCAAGGTTTATTGATTCTAGATTAGCACTGCCTTAAAAAAATATTTGTAGTATTTAAGTAAAATCTAAAACAAATTAGAAAATTAAGTTTATTTTTTTAAGTCAACACTGTGACTTCGTGGGAAATAAATGCTGAATCACTTTCTTATTTCTTGTTATGAGTGTACTTTTGCTACTTTTTTGTTTTTGTGATAAAACACCATGACCAAGGCAACTTATAGAAGAAAAAGATTATTTGAGCTTTCAGTTCCAGAAGGATAAGAGTCCATTGTGGTGGGAAAGCATGGCAGGAAGCTGCAGGAACAGCACTCAAACAGAAGCTAGAAGATCATAGTTTTTTACTCTACATAGGAAGCAAAAAGAACAAACTGGAAGTAGGTAGAGACTACGATCCCAAAGCCTTCCCCCTCCACCCTTGACATACCTCCTCCAGCAGGGCTGTGACCCCTAAACTGCCCCAACAGCATCACCAACTAGGGACCGTGTTTTCAAATCCCAGATCCTATGGGGGACACTTCCTATTCAAACCCCCGCAGCCATGTTTCAGCCTATTCACTTTGGGTATTCATATTAGTGCCATGTTTCAAAGCATAAACTGGCCTTTATGGTCTCCTGTTCCGTACATGGCCTGCCTAACCAGCAGAGAACTGAATGGAAGTCCTCTGTGGGTCTGAGGGAACCTCGGGGATCTGAGGCACGCCCTCTGTTGGGCTTCCCTGATAAGTCCTCTGAGGCCCAGAGCAGCATCGGAGTGAGGTGTTAATAGCTCCCTACTTCTCTCTTTGTTCTCACATTCCTTTCTTCCTTTTCTCTTATTCCTTTCTTTTGGGGGTGGGCTATTGAGACAGGGTTTCTCTGTGCAGCTTTGGAATTTGTCCTGGAACTTGCTCTTGTAGACCAGGCTGGCCTCAAACTCACAGAGATCCACCTGCCTCTGCCTCCCAAGTGCTGGGTTTAAAGGTGTGAATCACTACCGCCCGGCCTTTTTTTTTATTTCTTTTAGACAGGGTCTTGCTATGTAGCCAAGGCTGGCCCTGAACTCACCCTATACTCCACCATGCCCAGCTAAATAGCTCCTTCGCATGTTTGTCAACGAAGCAAATGGTTGCCATCTTTCAGATCACCACATATTAGAGTGTCACAGGTCGACATCGTGTTTTAGCTCTCCAGCTGTTTTGTCCTTGGCACTCTGTGTTTTGTTTTAAATTTCTATTTTATTCTTAATTATGTATTGGAGTGGGTGTGTGCATGTGAGTACCCCTGCCAGCGGAGGCCAGAAGAGGGCATTGGACCCCTGGAGCTGGAGTTTTGGGTGGTTGTGAGTCATCAGATGTGTGAGTGCTGGGAACCCAGTGTGGGGTCTCTACAAGAGCCAAAGCATTCAACCTCAGAGCCCTTTCTCCAGTTGCTTTGACAATTTGTGTCACGACCTTTCAGGGTGGGAAATTTTACCTGCTTACTGATCAGTGGAAAACATTTCTACTTATCCTTGGCTTCTTGTAACATTTTATAGAAATTAAATAAGGCAGAATCATTTTTCATTAAATTCCAGGAAATAAAATGGTGGTTGCAGCCAACCTCAGATAATTGAAACAAAATAGGAGATATTCCTTTCTTTGGTTGAATTTTAAGAGCCATTTAAAGAATCCTTAAAATGTATAAAGATGCCCATAGGCAGGTTGAAGGTGGACCCTTGATGCTCCATAATTAGTGCATTTCCTGGTTTGATGAAATCACCTCTACAGGACTTCTTTAGGACAATTATAAAAACTGAATATTATCTGGAAATTAAATGTTAGGAAGGAATATTACTACCTGCCTAAGAATGACAATAAAAGCCGGCTTTTCTCAGATACTTTTAACCTTTATTTTTTGAGACAGGACCTCTCCATGAACCTGAATCTCATCAGTTCAGCTAGGCCAGTGAGGTCTGCAAGCCTAGGGTTCCAGCTGCCATGCCTGCAAGCCTAGGGTTCCAGCTGCCATGCCTGCAAGCCTAGGGTTCCAGCTGCCATGCCTGCAAGCCTAGGGTTCTGGCTGCCATGCCTGGCTTTTTAATTGGATTCTAGGGATCCGAACTCAAGTTCTCATGCTTGCACAGCAGGAACTTTACTGATTGTTCATATCTCTAGCCTCCAAATTAGGTGGTAAACTATGTCACAATAGTAAGAGTTAGTGCTCTGTGAGTTTTGTTTTTTGAGACAGGTTAGTCCTGGCTGAACTCACTAAGTAGACAAGGCAGGCTTCAAACTCAAGGAGCTGTCTCATGAATGTAAGATAAAAGGTAATATACTACCATGCCCCACCTGGTAAGAGTTGTATTTTAAATGTGGTAGGTAAGTTTTTGTTATTCTAGGCTCTCTGCTTGCCTATGTGTTCAAAATTTTCAGAATAAAAATGAGTACCCCCTCCCAAAGAATTCTATTTGTTTTTTTTGGGGGGGGGTTTGCATTCCCTTCAAGACACAAGATGGAGGGAATGGAATACATCGTGCCTTGTATGTTTAAAAACACATTATTCCTAAAAGAAGCTATAGTGCTTATCACCAGGAAGGCTTTGTGTTGTACCCCTGCACAATGAATAAACAATGAACCACCAGGGGTTGTGTTGCACCCCTGAACTCCCAACTGTCAGGGAGTGGAAAGACCAGTGTGGGCAACATGGCAGGATCCTGTCAAAGAGAGTGAGGAGAAGGACAGGGAGAGGCAGGGGAAGAGAGATCTATTTCTAATTATAATTCTAATTCAATTCTATGTGTTTATTTTCTAACCACTGTCCACAGACAAACTTGAAGCAATCAAAATCATTTTGTTATTGCTAAGATCTGAACCCAAACAAGCACAAGATTAAAACTTTATTTTACTTAATTTGATGAATTTCAAATGTGTGCACTTGCATTAGGCAGGGATGTGGGGGAAGCTGATGAGGCTAGCAGAGCCCTCTGAATGAGGAGCTGCATAATTGAAGTCAGCTAATAGGATTTCCAGCAGGGAGTGATTTCCCTGAGTCTGTGATCTGATTTCCTTTGATGTTTGCATTACAGTAATAAAATTAGCAGCATCCCAAACAACACTAATGAAATCTTGGACTTGCCATACAGTGAGGACACCTCTGCCATCAAATTTGGGTATCTTCTCCACAGTTTTCTCTTAGATATTCTAGCTCAGTGTAGGTAGAGGTGGGGATGGGGGGAGGCTAAGAGTAAAGGTCAAGTTTCATTTGCAATTTCTGGGTAAAAGTTCCTGCTTCCTTTGTAATTCCTATGCACTCAGCTTACTCAGACTGCAAAAGAAGCTGAGGTGAAAAAATGGGTAGCGGTTAGGACCAACTACAGGAACTGTGGAACTAAGTAGGTCCTGAAAAGGGTGAGTAGTGATGGACCTTAATGTACATCAGTTCATGCTAATACTTCCAGAAAATCACTTCAGAGCAATTTAGAAATAAAACAATGCCATCAAAATGAATCAAGGACTCCAATCACTACCTGCAATTTCATTAACAGCAAGGCAGTAAAGAAATATTGAACTGTATCTTTAAAAAGCTTTTCAATGAATAATTAACACCCAGAAGGAGAGAAAGGGAGAATCATCACGCGTCTTCACTGTCATATAAATTTGGAATCTGAAAATTCATCTCTCCCCAGAAATGCTTGAAACATGGGAAGACAGGCTTTTGCTCTCCATTAATTCATGCCTTACTTCAACAACAAACCTACAGGAGTGGACTGCATGTGAGTACCCAGGTTAAAATCAGGTTCTGCTGGAAATGGATTATTCTCTGTGCATATCTGAATGAAAAGAAAAGCCTTGGTTCTAGGTCAGATGGCAAGACCCGGAGGGTACAGATCAGAAATATAGCCTACTGGTGACTTAATGTGTGTGCTTTATCTAAAGTCTACAACTAAGAAAGTAACTATCCTATAAGAAACTAGTAAAACAAGGAGATTACTGATAACAGCCAATCTAAACAAGGAAGGCTTTGCGCCCTGATGGGTTCTACCAATGGAGTCATAATCCACTTATCAGACCAACCCACAGCATTTCAAGAACAAACCAATGAATGTTCTGTCCTCTCATACTTGGGGTCACTTACAAGTTTTATTAAAAACACTTCAAAATATACAATGAATAAAAATCAGGGAAATGCTGATGACCCATTGTGGCTGAATGACTTTGAGGTTCAGCAACAGGACTGTAGGTTTCAATCACCATAAGGTATTCACAGCAGCAGGCCCTTGTAGGGCCCTGATCCCAGAGCCAATTACAGTGAAGTTTATTTGAAATGTAAAGTTCTGAAAATCATTTTTTGTTTTTCTTCTGCTGAGGTCAATTACCATTTCGTTTAAAAATTCCATTTCCACCTGGATTTGACAGCTGACTCAAAGCATGGGCGCGTCACAGACAATGATATCTCATTTGGACTCCAAGTAGAAGTAGAGGACAAAAACTCTGTTCAGAATTTTCCTATATAATTTCACACCTCTTGGCTAATATTTGTTGAGTTTGTTGAGTCGTCCTGTGCTCATGGAGTGTGCCTGGTTAGCTTGCTCTCTCTCTCTCTCTCTCTCTCTCTCTCTCTCTCTCTCTCTCTCTCTCTCTCTCTCTCTCTCTCTCTCCTCTCTCTCTCTCTCTCTCCTGGTGTGTGTGTGTGGTGTGTGTGTGTGTGTGTGTGTTGTGTGTGTTGTGTGTGTGTGTAACCCACCAGTGTGAGGAAGGCAGCTGCTGGCTGCCCATGATTTTAAGAGTTCAGCTCGCTGATGATTTACAAATATCTGGAAGTATATTATATTAGCAATTTAGTTTTTGCTGAGTCAAGACATATTAATTCTTTGATAAAATTTACTAAATTTACTGTGTCTAGGGATTGAAGAAATAGATTTTAACAAGGGGTAAAACACAAGAAAACAAGTGATTCAGAAGGAATGTTTCCAGGCAGCAGGAGAGGCCAGAACTGGGGGCTTCAATTTGGATTTCAATTTCTGGCAGCTTAAAAAAGAAGAAAAGAAAAGAAATAGAAAAAAGCAAAGAAGGGAGCACAGATTATTTCTTGCTTTCCTGAGAAAAAGGAGATGTTTATGTTCGTCTGCAGTGACAATGTTATTAGTAATCATGCATGATTTACTGACAACATCAATTCAACAAAGATGCATTTTACCTTCTCCAACATAAGATGCACTTATTTTCCCATATTAAGTGTATTAACAACAGGTTGTGAACAATAGCTACCATGTATAGCAGAGATGATTTTTGTTCTATTTGCAATGTAAGTAAAGCACCTAAGTCCAGAGTGTTTGAGATAACACCCTTTTATTAGCACCCAATATCTTTTTTTTATTTTTAATTTTTAATGAATTTTTATTTAAATTTAAAACAATCTTTTTAATGTTTTAAAAATTAGTAACAAGCTTGCTTCACATGTCAATCCCAGCTCCCTCTCCCTCCCCTTCTCCCCTGCTCCCTGCCAACCCCCCCAAGGCCCCACCGCATCCCCCCTCCCTCCCCAAGGAGGGTGAGGCCCTCCATGGGGAATCTCCAAAGTCTGTCGTATCATCCCAGGCAGGGCCTAGGCCCTCCCCCATGTGTCCAGACAGAGAGCATCCCCCCCATGTGGAATAGGATCCCAAAGTCCATTTGTGTGCCAGGGATAAATACTGATCTACTACCTGAGGCCCCATAGATTGCTGAGGCCTCCTCACTGACACCCACGTTCAGGGGGTCTGGATCAGTCTCATGCTGGCCTCTCAGCCATAAGTCTGGGGTCCCTGAGCTCCCCCTTGTTCAGGTCAGCTGTTTCTGTGGGTTTCACCAGCCTGGTCTTGACCCCTTTGCTCATCACTTCTCCCTCTCTGCAACTGGGTTCCAGAAGTTCAGTTCAGTGTTTAGCTGTTAGCTCCCAATATCTTATTCTTTCATTATTCCGACAGTTTGCAAATGTACAAAGTAAAAGGATCCAGGTCCTGGAAGGACCACTCAGTGGGTAAGAGTGCTTGCTTTGTAATCATGAGGCCCCATGTTCAAATCTCCAGCATCCACATAAGAAGTAGAACATAGCTGCCAGTAACCCCAGCACTGGTGCACCATGTAAACACTGAGAGCTTGCTGGGCAGCCTTCCTAGCTGAAGAGGTTAGCTTTCAGTTTTATCAATGTTCCTGTCTCACAGGAATAAGGTGGAAAGCAATAGAGGAGTGTGTATAGAGTCCTGGTATGGTCTCTGCATGTCAGTGCTCATGTGTGGGCACCTATACACTCCTGTACATATAATTAAAATAAAAAGGACCTACTTTTGTGAGAATGGCCAACTATAACATAGATTCACAAGGAAATATTTTGAAACTATTACTTGTAACATGTTCAAGAGAATACCCAGATTTAGTATCATTAAAAGGTTTTATTGGGGTAGTCATAGAACGGCTCTTATTTTCCTTTCTTAAGTGCATGCTATGGCCTTTTCAGGACACACTCAAACTTTGCCATGTAAGTTTATTGGAGACAATCCAACGATGACACACTTCAATGTATCACAGCAGCAATCATTGTTTTATTCCCAGTTTGCACAGCTGACTAGGTGGCAGGTCTGTCTGCTGACATGGAGAGGGACGAGGATCGGGTCTAAGGAAGGTGACTTTGAACTCAGCTTTGAACATGCAGAACATGGTTTCTCTGAGGCATGCAAATGGTGCTGTCAAATACACATACAACTAGAGGACAGGCCAGAACTGGACATGCAATTAAGGAACAACAGTGACCATTTAGTTGGTTTCTAAAGACACAGACCTGGATGAGACTGGAAGGATCTTAAACCAAACTTTAGCAGAAGTTTCTTTGCTGATGTAATTTTTCTGATAAATGCCATATTACTCTTTAATTAAATGTATTGTGCCTAATGTATGTTGTATTACTTTAATATAAGAAAAATGATTAAATTTTACCACAAAGATGCCATTTATATGGCCATTTTAAAAATAGATCTGTATTATTTCATATAAAAATGTTATATCTCAAGCTCTTCTTACACTAGAATTTCCAGTGTGTTCTTACTCACTTGGGTCAGATGGACTAGTAGACAATTCCTAGCTACTTTATGTAAGAATATAGTTATTCCACAATTGCTAATTGAAAACATACCTAAACCATGGACAGGAAAGGTGCCAGGTTGCTGAGAGCCTGAGCGCATAGATCTTCTCAATGTTTGGGAAGACTGTGCTTGACTGCTTGAGAACACAGCATCTGGTTCAGCAATCAGGAAAAATTAGTGTTGTGTCACATGACCTATCAGACCACATCTGGAATCCTGCAATTAACTCTGTATTCCCAGGAAGCCACATTTAAACATGCAGTCCAAAGCTGTTTTCAAAAATAGGGTCTATAACTTTGTTGTTATACTACTAAAAGAAGGGGGAAAAAAAAAAGCTGAGGGGAAAGAAAAACCACAACAACAAAAAACCAGAAAGGCATGGGAATGATTTAAAAATATCAGATCATAATAATCTGATGAAACAAAAGGAACTAATTTTTAAAGATTTCTTTATTGTTATTTTATGTATAGGATTGTTTTGTCTGCATGCATGTGTGTGCACCATGTGCAAGCAATACCTGTAGAAGCCAGAGGAGGGCATTAGATTCTCCTGGAACTGGAGTTACAGGTGTTTCTGAGCAGCCATGTGGATACCTGGAATTGAGTCCAGATCCTTTGGAAGAGCAGCCAGTGTTCTTAACCACTGAGCCATTTCTCCAGCTCCCAAGGAGATCTTTTTTTTTTTTTAGTTTTTTTTTTAGTTTTTTATTTCTTATATATTTGAATTACAAACAAGACTGAATTACATGACGATCCCAGTTCCCTTCTCCCTCCCTTCCTCTTCTACCACCCCCAACTAAAATCATACCTATCATATGTCCTTTCTTCTAATCTACACCTGACTCAAAATTTCTGCTTCCTTGTGACCTCTGCATCCTTCCTTTTCTTCCCTTCTCATTCTTGTAGCTTCCTCCCCTCTCTTCCCATGCTCTCAATTTGCTCAGGGGATGGTGACCCTTTCCCCTTCTCCAGGAGACAAAGTCTGTCTCTTTTAGGGTCCTCCTTGTTTACTAGTTTCTCTGACAGTGTGGATTGTAGGCTGGCAATCCCTTACTTAGATTTAAAATCAAATTTCAAGTCAATGCATAAAGTAGTGGGCTTCATTGTGGCATTTTGTACACAGCTGTCATTACACCAGTTCTCATTGGTGTTTTTTTTTTTTTCCTCATTGCTGTCTTCTTCCCACCATTGCCCTCTGGCTGGCTCCTTTTTTCCCAATGTCATGCCACATGTATCCCATTCCTTCCCTTTCCCCAGAGATCTCTTCCTCCTGATTCTCTTTGTCACACAGACACACAAGCACATGCAATTTTAAAGCTAAGTTCCATATGTAAAATAATGTGCCATTTGTCTTTCTGAGTTTGGCTTATTTTGCTTAACATGATTGCAAATTCCGTCCATTTTTCTGCATGATTTCACTTTTATTTATATCTGGATAAAACTCCACTGTGTATATATAGCAATTCATGCATTCATCTGTTGATCAACATGCAATCTTGTTACATTCCCTGGAGATTGTGAGTATAGCAATAATAAGCATGGATGTACAGATATGTCTGTGGTGTGGTGATTTAGAATCCTTCAGGTATTTACTTGAGAGGCGCAACCATATCACACAGTAGTTCTATTTTTCATTTTCTAAGGACCCTCCATGCTGATTTCATAATGGTTTTACAAATTTACACTCCTACCAGCAGTGTGTAAATATGTTCCTCTTGAGGTTGGAGATGTAGCTCAGTTGGTAGAATATTTTACCATCATGTACAATGACCTGGATTTGATCCAAATAAGCCAAGTATGGCAGTAGATAGATAGATAGATAGATAGATAGATAGATAGATAGATAGATAGATGGATGGATGAGATACACATAGCAAGTTTGAGGCCAGCCTAGGTTCCATGAGATACTTCGTCTTAAAAATAAATAAATATTTTAAAGTGTTTGTCTTTCTCAACATCCTTGTCAGCAAGTTTTCTTATTATAGTCACTCTGACTGGAGTGAGATAAAAATCTCAAAGCAGTTTTAATTTGCTCTAAAGCAAACTTAACAGCTAATCATGTTAAACAGCCTTCTCAAGTATTTTCTGGGTACTTGGAATTCACTTTTGAGAAATATCTATTCACTTTATTAAAGATTGTTCTTTTAATTCTTTTCAATAGTGCTATAACAACTCTCTTTGGATTCTGGCACAGGCTCTATCTATCTATCTATCTATCTATCTATCTATCTATCTATCTATCTATCTATTCATTTCTGTTGTCTCTGTATGTGATGTTTTGTAGTAGTAGGAGGTAATACATATGCTATGTCACACACAAGGAGATCACAGGACAGCTTTCTACAGTAGTTCTTTCCTTCTGCTTTTACATGGTTCTGGGGATTGAATTCAGGCTTGTGTGGCAAGCACTTCTACTGCTGGTTTTTAATGCTCCCCTCCCCCTTGAGACTGAGCCTTGCTGTGTAGCCCAGAATCACCCTGAACTTGAGATCCTCCTGTCTTTGTCTCCTGAGTACTGAGATTATAGGCAAGCAACCAAGTCCATGTTAAATTTTTAGCACAGCATTTAATTTGGGGTAGGAGGACAGCCACAGGAGTAGAGAAATCTCCTCACAACTAATTATTCTTTGAGATAGTTTAAGTTTCTCCTAAAGGCAAACAGAAAAATCTGGTAGAGGTGGGGATGAGAATTCCAGAAGAGCAGGACAGAACATTCCATGGTGTCACAGCTCTTGCGTCTATTAGAAGAGCACAGCGAGATCCATTATGTCCCAAGTGGGTAGATACAGAGTGATGACCACTGTGTTAATTGGTACACTATTTTTCAATCCTGTTTTCTTTTTGCAGTGTTGGGGCTCAAACCCAAGGCTCAATCAAGGTAGGTAATCACTCTACCTTGAACTGCAGCCTTTAAACCAGGTTTTCCTATGTGCTGGATAGTTTTGGGTCTACTTGACACAAACTAAAGTTATTTGAGAGGAAGGAACCTCAATTGTGAAAATGCTTCTTAAGATTGAGCTCTAGGCAAGCATTTTCTAGGGCATTTTCTTGATCAGCGATCGACTGGGGAGGGCCAGCCTATTGTAAGTGGTACCTACCATCCCTGGGCTGGTGGTCCTGGGTTCTATAAGAAAGCAAGCTGAACAAGCCAGGGAGAGCAAGCCAGTAAGCAGCACTCTTCCATGGCCTCTGTATCATCTTCTGCCTCTAGGTTCCTGCCCTGTTTGAGTTCCTGTCCTGACTTCCTTCCATCATAAACAGTGATGTGGGAGCATAAGCTAAATTAATCCTTTCCTCCCCAAGCTTTGGTCATGGTATTTCATCACAGCAATACTAACCCAAACTAAGACACACAGGCCTTGAATTTGCCATCCTCAACCTCATCACCCTGAATAGCTCCAATTACAGATGTGTGTCCTATCAGGTCAAGCTTGAAAATGACCTCTGATAATTGATGTGTCCCATTTGTTCAGTAGATGCTACCAGTGAGGTCTCTGTGTTAACCTGGATTTTAATAGTTAATTTGGGGGAAACTTTGTGTAAGAAGGTGAAGGTCCCAATAAAGTAAGTCCCCTCTGGAAGCCTCTATTCTAGAAACTCTGCATTTTAGGCAAGCATTTGTTGTTTTCCCATTTCTTCAGTTTGGCATATGCCTGTAGGGTGCTGAGTGTATTATGTAGAGTGCATTGAAGATACAATGAATGTTTTCTGTGAGCTTTTGTGCTGAGCATTATTTAGCAGGGTGCTATTTAATACCACAAGATGCTAATGGGCGAAGTGAAATACATGAAGCAGCATGGCCACCCTTCTCTGTATTCTCTCCTGCTCCTCCATCACCAACTTGCTGTGATTATTACATTCTGTTCACTTCCCTTTTACCAACTACAGGCTTCCAACATGGGCAAGTGATGTGTCATTTATTCTTTTTTAACTCAGTGATTAGAACATGGGTCTGTAATTCAAGAACCCTGTGACATTCTATACATCCATTCAAGTGGGTGGTTTCTTTTGTTTGTTTTTTTGTTTTTTGTTTTGGTGTGGCCATCATTTAGAGCAGGGAGAGGGGTCTGGAACACAGCAGCTTAATAAACAACTTGATGCCATTGATTTCATTTCACAGTAACTATTATTTCAATTTAAACTCTTTGTTTCCCTATGAAACATCATGAAATGTTTCTCTCTACTACCTAATTCACATTTTGGCTCATGTCGGTGATATTTTTCTACAAATACCAAAATTCCAAGTTTAACAAATGAGTTACAGTTCTAAGGAGAAAGAACATCCTGAGTTCTTTGGCACAACTTAGGAAAGTGTAACAGTGGCAGGTGATGGCCAAGGACACATGCACTGGTGCTCTCCCATTCAGTCTCATGTTTCATGGTGTCTGCCTTATTCATTTCCATCAGATCAAATCAAATTGAAACGGTCAAACTGCATCTGTTCCTATTTTTGTGTTTGTTAACATAGCCACTTTTAAAATTTTATATTAATTCTATGACTTCTCCAATAGCATTAAAATAAAATGACTAGGGACTATAAAAGTTTGGATTCTATCCACAGGCTAAGATGTGAGAAATGGGAGAATAATCCATGTAGGCTTATTTCCATGGTTGGAAGGTACTTTACACATTGCTAGGGAAGAAAAGTAACCATCGATGTTACCCAGCTACAAATCCTGTGACATACGATAGTGACCTTGTAAGATAAACAAATGTTATGGGAGCAACCAACCACTTCTTTATTGGGTTTAAGCCCCAATTCATGAGATGGAAGCCATACCTGACACTGCAAAAGTGGCCAAGGACCTGAGACTAGATGGGCCTAGGGGAACACAGCATACTGCTATACCCATATAGAAGTGCCTTCATCAACTATAATCAGAGAGGCTTATTTTTGCTGTATATAGTATTTAGCACAAGGATCCACAACTGGAGAATATGCAGAAGGTGAGAAACTTTGGAGCACCCAGTCCTAAATGGGATCTCTTCATTAAACTTGCCTCAAGGCTCAGGAACCTATGGGAGAGGAGGCAGAAAGGGGCTCCTACCACCCTGCCACTGGCTGCAGAGTTGAAGGAACTTGCCCATCTGTGAGTCAACAAAGCTGGCTTCCGAATACAGGCACCCATGGAGGAGAAAGGAAGGCCAGAAGCGATGGATAACTCAAGGGAACAGTGTCTTTCAAATGCAAGAGAACTGATACACATATGAACTCCCAGAGACTGTGAGAGCACATACCAGATCTGCACAGGTTCAAATCAGACAAAATCCCAGCACTGTGAAGGGGAAGTAGGCACAAAGTCCCATCCATAACCAAGACTCTATTCACAATTGATACATTCTGGGAAAGGGAAAGTCAGTTTTCTCCAGTGTAGTGTCAGTGGGTATATAGGCTACAAGCTCAGCAGTAGTTGGCCAACTTAAAAAGGACTCCATGTATTTTTTGTGCACTTTTTGTTGTTGTTGTTGTTTGCCGTATTAGTTGATTTTTAATTTTTTTACTTTCTTTTTTCTTCTTCCCTCCTTCCTTTCTTCTTTTTGAGAGAGAGCGTGATCGAGTGAGAGAGAGAAAGAAAGGAAGAAAAAGAAAAAAGGAAGGAAGGAAGAGAGAGAGAGAGAGAGAGAGAGAGAGAGAGAGAGAGAGAGAAGATGAAGTTGGGTGGGTAGGGAGCTGGGGCAGACCTGGGATGAGTTAAGAGAGAAAAAATAATATATTCTTAAAATATATTGTATGAAAAAAATAACATAAAATTTTTTAAGAGTTCATCCCCTTTTCAAACTCTGTGAAGGCCTCCCATCTAGGAATCAGACCAGCTGGCCTTCCTTCCTCTTCCCTGGGTGCCTGTATGCTGAAGCCAGCTAGCTTGGCTGACTCACAGATGGACAAGTTCCTTCAGTTCTGCAGCCAGTGACAGACATGGTGGGAGTATTTACACCATGGAAACTGACCAACGCTACAAATCAGGCTTTGTTTACTCATTAGCATTGCACATAAGCACACTGATGGACATCCCATTGTGTGTCCTTAAAGTGCTTTTAAAGACCAGTTTGAAATGTGACCTCTGCCATCAGTGTCAGGAACGGGATTATATTTTGCATTCCCCTACCCCTGAAACTGGATCTCTTTATGTAATTCAGACTAGCTTTGAACTCTTGATCCTCTGCCTTGGCCTCCTGAGTTACATAGTTAAGCAGCTTTTTTATCTCCAGAGTGTTGAGCACACTGTTTGCATTTAATAAGTGCTTTTCCACCACTTAAAGGAGTGTGTTGCCTTGTCTTCTTGCTACAGTAATCTTTAATGACATCCACTTTGCCTTGTGAAATTTGTATCTTGCATTTTTAAATATCATTTGAAATTGCTCTGATAGGTAATTTCTTTCCCTCTCTGCATAAAGTAGTTTCAAAAGCTTCACAATGCTAAGTACTCTGGGCCTGCAGAGACCCATCTCAGTGAATGATGGTCTCTTGGGGCCCATGGCATTGCTAAGCTCTAGGGCAAAAACTACCAGCTCATTCTATCTGACCAGTAGGTCTCTTTTGGAAGTTTAGCTTGATGCTTTTCATCATTGAAAAAATGAAACAAAACAAAACAAAACAAAACAAAAAAACTTTATGTTACTTTGAAACAGTGTTTCATGTAAGCCCGGCCTAATCTAGAATGGACTTTGTAGCCCAGGATGACCTGCAACTATCAGTGCTGGGATAATAGGTGTGAGCCATCACTCCTGGCTCTGTCATTGAGAACATTGGGGAAGGTCGAGGGCAGGTGGCATGAGGAAGGTGCTTCTGTGTCTGCAAAGGTCCCTGGAGGGACCATAAAGCTCATCAGAGTGAAACAGATTCAAACCCTGCCAATAATAGTCCTGAACATGTTTCTCAGTTGTAACCTTTTCATGTCTTCATTTCTGCAGTCCTCTTATTTACAGACTGTGGCCATCTTCCCTTAAGTTATTAGCCTAAAACAGAATGCTCTCTCTTCTTCCTCCTCTTCTTTGTCATCCCCCCTCCTTGTACCGAGGATCAAATCCAATGCTCTATGTATGGTAGCCAAGTGCTCTACCATTAAACTACACCCCCAGCTCCAGGTTAAGACAGGGTCACTCTATGTAGCCCAAGTTGACTTTGAAGTCCATCCTCCTGTTTCCATAAGTGCTAGGATTATAGGCAAGTACCATCATACCATGTTTTTGAACCATTTGGTTTTTGCAAAGGTTGAGGAGATTCTGATCACAAAACGAAAGTTGAATCATGCTTATTTGGATTCAGAGACATTAGACAGACAGTCTTAGATTTGAAGTTGTCTTGGAGAGGGTGCAGGGTACCCTGCTCCAGAATCCTGTAGCAAGCTGCAGAAGCTGAACAGGGAGATTTAAATATGACGATAGAGTGAACTACAGAGCAAGACCCTATTTCAAGATTTTAAAAACATCAATTAACAACAATAAACAGAGTGGGGACAGCAAAAGGGGGAGTGAAAATAGATATAGGAGAGAGAAACAAAAATATATGATTTCTTCTTCCCTGCTTGGCTTTTTTATTTCAACAAGCCACTGTAATGCTCAACAACCTTGTGCATTTTTAATTTTTAAAATAAAGTTCTCTTTACATATATAAAAACAGAAAGTAAATTATGCTCTCCCTCAAATCCTGAGATGTTTAAAGTTACCCATTGACTTTCTTTTCTGTCAGCCATATTTGAGGGTGAGGGAAGAACTGGGTACTTCCTGATATTCCTGTCTATTGAGTTCCATGGTGGTCTAAGAAGCAAGACAGGTGTAAGATGGAATCTTAGAGCTGTTTTGATTTGCATTTTTCCTGATGACTAAGGATGTTGAGCAATTCCTTAAGTGCCTTTTAGCCATGTGAGATTCCTCTGTTGAGAATTCTCTATTTAGATCTATACCCCATTTTAAAAATTGGATTATTTGATGTTTTGATGTCTAGTTTCTTGAATTCTTTGTATATTTTGGAAATCAGCCCTCTGTCAGATGAGGGACTGGTGAAGATCTTTTCCCATTATGCAGGGAGCCATTTTGTCTTGTTGACCATGCCCTTTATTTTACAGAAGCTTCTCAGTTTCAGGAGGTGCTATTTATTCATTGTTAATCTCAGTGTCTGTGCTACTGGTGTTATGTTCAGGAAGTGGTTTCCTGTGCCAATTTGTTCAAGGGTATTTCCCACTTTCTCTTCTAAGAGGTTCAATGTGGCTGGATTTATGTTGAGGTCTTTGATCCACTTGGACTTAAGTTTTGTGCATGGTGATAAATATGGATCTATCTGCAATCTTCTACCTATCAGGATCCAGTTATGCCAGTACCATTGTTGAAGATGCATTCTTTTTTCCATTGTATAATTTTAGCTTCTTTGTGAAAAATCAGGTGTTCATAGGTATGTGGGAGGGAAAGAGGAGAGAGAATAGGGGAAAAGTGGAGGGGTGAGGAGAACATGAGGGATCAGGAAGGTCGAGTTGGGAAAGACAGAGAAGTAGAGAAAGGAAAGAGATACTTTGATGGAGGGAGCCATTGTGGGGTTAACGAGAAACCTGGCACTAGGGAAATCCCCAGGAACCTACCAGGATGACCCCAACTAAGAATATAAGCAATAGTGGAGAGAGTACTTTAATGCACTTCCCCTATAATGAGATTGATGACTACCTCAAATAGAGCCTACATCTAGTAGCTGATGGAAGCAGAAGCAGAGATTCACAGCTAATCATTGAGCTGAACTCCTAGAGTCCAGTTGTAGACAGGGAGGATTGATGAGAAAAGAGCTCAAGACCATGTTGGGGAAACCCACAGAAACAGGTGACTTGAGCAAGTGGAAGCTCACTGACTCCAGACTGACAGCAGGGGAACCTGCCTAAGACCGAACTGGCCCCCCCTGAATGTGGGTCTCAGTTGGGGGGTTTGGGCAGAATAAAGGGCCATTGGCAGTGAAACCAGTATTTATCCTTAGTGCATGAACTAGCTTTTTGGAGCCCATTCCCTATGGAGGGATACCTTGCTCAGCCTAGATACAGGGGAGAGGGCTTTGGTCCTGCCTCAAATGATGTGTCAGATTTTGATGATCCCCCATGGGAGGCCTCATCCTCTCTGAGGAGTGGATGGAGGTAGGGTGCGGAAATCGGGGAAGTGTCACGATGGAAGGGAGAGGAAACTGGGATTGGTATGTAAAATAAGATCGTTTTTAATAAATAATTAATTAGTTAATTAATTAATCAGAAGAAGAAGAAGCAAGACATACACATTTCCTGCTGCTGCCTGACCAGAATTCCCCAAATTCAAACCACTCAACTTGCTTTCAGTGTGAGAAGTTCCCTTGAGTTTATCCACAGCTGTCTGCCCTTCCTACTTCCTGTTAAACAACAAAACAAAACATGATTCCTATAGGAATCAATTCCTATAGGATTCCTATAGGAATCAGGGAAAGCAATCAAATTCACCCCTCAATTTGCTTACCCAGTGGTTTCATAGCCTTACTCTCAAAGGCACTGCACAGGTAACATCTTTCTCACTGGGCTAGTGTAGTGATTGGGAAAGAAACCAGGCCACCATACCACTCTGGTGGGCAGTCTACAGGTTCTCATCATTTCCATTTCCAGATCCATCTTTTGTGAACACAACAGATCACTCACATATGACTTTCTGGAACCTAAATCCAGACTGGTTCCCTGAGGCATGATAACTGTCTTAGGGTTTTATTTCTGTTAGAGAAACCATGATTGCAGCAACTCTTATAAAGAAAACATTCCATAGGAGCTGGCTTACAGTTCAGAGGTTTAGTTCATTATCATTATGGTGGGACATGGCAGCATGCAGGCAGACATGGTGCTGGAGAAAGAGCTGAGAGTTCTATATCAGGATCAGCAGGCAGCAGGAAAATAGTGAGCCACTGGCCTGGCTTGAGCATCTGAAACCTCAAGCCACCCCCTCAGTGATACAGTTCCTCCAACAAGGCCACACCTCCTAATAGAGCCACTCCCTGTGAACCTATGGGGGCCATTTTCATTCAAACCACCACAGTAACCATAAGACCTTTGTAGAATTTTCGGTGTTTCTTCATTATAGAATAACTACATCATATCCCATTTTAATAAGTTTTCTTTATTGAACTAAAGCAGAGGAAATAGGCAGTGTTCTTTTGAAACTATTTTCTCTGCTTTGCTGAGGGCCAGAGGCCAGTTCATTGTGTATGCTAAGCAAGTACTGTATCACTGAGCTGTATCCCAGGTCCTTAGAGGTTTGAGATAGAGCCTTTCTATATAGAACAGACTGGCCTTGAAGTCCATCCTCCTGCCTCCCCAAGTGCTGGGATTATAGTGAATACAACCATACCATATTTTGGAACCATTCGGCTTACACAAAAGTTGATGAGACCCTGGTCAGAAAACAAAAGCTGATCTCTTTGTAGCTTGAGTGCTGGCATGCTTGATAGATGATGGGTAACCGAAGCTAGGTTAATGGTTCAGAGAATGGCCTGGGTTCCTTGAGAACACTCCCACTGAGAACCAAGGGCAACTTGCAAGATAAGCCAGGCCCAGCAACAGCACCCAAACAACATTCACTTCAGTGCTTAATTCATTGCCAAACTGACAAGACTCTATGTCACAATAAAAAATAAAAAGGGAGTGGGCTGGGAAGGTAGCCTAGTGACGGAGCACTTACCTCATGTGCACAGAACTGGTTTTCATTCTCAGTACTGAAAAGAAAATCTAGGGAGTGTTTCTTGAAGAGCTTGGCATTCCATGTCCTTGTGTTGTTATAAACACATCTATCTGCTGCTGAAAGTCTCCAATACAGCAAGTATTCAAGAAAGCACACAATGGATGTAAGCCCAGTGTGCTCATGCATGTCTGTAATCCCTACACTCAGGAGGCAAGACAGGAGGATCTTGAATTCAAGCCCAGTCTTGGCTAAGAAGTAAGACCTGTCTCATAAAACAAGCAGTTTTAGTTATAAAGACTCTGGGTCTATGAAACTTCATTTGTTCCTGTAATGCTATAATTGTTGACAAAACAAATGAACAAACAAAAGAGAAATGCTTGTTCTTATAAGATTTGGGGCATTTAAAAAAATCTCTGTATGGTTGTGTTCAGTGTGTCCAAGAAACAAATTCTGGGACCTCAGTGTCAGGATGAGAACTTTAAAACTACTCACCTCTTCCCACTGACCTGTCCTGAAACATCTCCAAGCCCATGTTCCAAAGATGCCATTCATGCCTCAGGCCCTGAGGCTAGGAGTTTGTTCCAGTTGCTTAGTAACATCAGTTTTTATTGCTCTCTGGATCAATGGTATCATGCCAGGAGATGTTCAGTTTTCTCTGAACAAAGACAGGTGGGTTGTACTTCCAGGTCACTGTTAAAATAGTTCTGCCATTGTTTGCCTGATATACCAGTTACTTTTCTCATTGTTATAATAAAACACCTGGTAGATGAAATATAAGGAAGGAAAGATTTATTTTGGCTCAGGGTTTAAGAGAGGATATAGTCTATTATAGTAGGTATCTATGTCAAAAATGGGAGTTTGAGACAGGTGGTGGCACACGCCTTTAATCCTAGCACTTAGGAGGCAGAGGCAGGAAGATCTCTGTGAGTTTGAGACCAGCCTTGTCTACAAGAGCTAGCTCCAGGACAGGCTCCAAAGCTACACAGAGAAACCCTGTCTCAAAAAAAATGGGACTTTGAGGAGGCAGAGCACTCATACTTAGGGTGGGTCTTCCCTCCCTAGTTAAACATCTCTAGAAACATACACACAGAGAGACATGTCCAGAAGAGTATTTCCTAAGAGATTCTAAATCTAGTTAAGATGACAATGGAGATTAACCATCACACCAGACATATGAAGAACTGCTACCAACAACATTATGCAACAACAGTAGCTACTACACTAACAAACATGAAGGAAATAGGTAGCTGGTGTGGTGAAGTCACTCAGGCCTAATGGAATTAATCATGATTGACAACTGAGGTTTAAGACAGTCACCACTACAGAGACAAAGACACACTGGAGCACAGGTACCAATTTCATTATTGTTAAACTTAGATGTTACCAACCTAGATGCCAGAGGATGACTTGTTCTTGAGAATGTTGATCCATCTCTATAGTGATGCAGGAAAACAAACAAACAAAAACAACAGCGGTGTAGTTTTGACAGAGAAGCATCTGGTCTGAGATGGCACAGAAAGCACAAGGACCTAAGTTCAGATCGGCACCAACATAAAAGGCTGGATGTGCTGGCCTGAGCTGTAATCACAGGTCTGGGAGATGGAGACAGGACAATTCTGGGGCTCACTGGACAGACAGTCTAGCTGAATTGATGGACTCCAGGTTCTGTGAGAGGCCCTGTCTCAAAAGCTAAGGTGGAGAGTGATGGAGGTAGATGCCCAATTACTGACCTCTGATCTTCACATAAATGGGCACTCATGTGCACTTGCACACAACACATGTGCACACACATACCTCCCAAATTATTACTTGATAAATATCACAGGAGGAAAGTTCTTCCATATGGGAAAAATCAATAACTAGAAATCTCATTTATTACCAGTTTACATTTCCCCAGACAACACATCCACATTCAGTATTTTCCAAATAGCTAACACCAATGTGGGAGATCACATGACTTTCCCATCACATCTAGATCATTGATCTCTCCATCACCCTAGTTACATGGCCTATGCCAGTTTTGCCTCTTGGTGCTTTGCATGATCATCACATTAAATTTCTAACTGTCACTATATCTACATGTTCCATTTGGCTTGAAATTAAGCTTTCAACACTCCATAGATGCTAGGATTATTTTAACCACTTCCAGAGAGACATTCTCTAGTTTTTCAAACACTTAAAACATTTTCAGATTCTTACGGCCAATTCTTTAAAAGAGGATATTAACATTATCTTTGTATATGTTATCATCAGTAACTAACATCAGTCATCCTCAGTTAATGTCAGAATCACCTTTGCTAAGTCAGTAAATTTGAGGGAATTGGCCATTCAATAAATTGAAATTTGTCTTTTAGAGCTTTGATTTTTGGTGCATTGAAATACAGAATCAATGTAAAGGAACCAAGGCAGCTGTAAATGAGGCTCAAGCTACACTGAACAGTTCCTACAGAATATAAACAAGCATTGATGGTTTTGAAGTATTTGGCTAAAGAGTACCACAGTGGAAAACACATAAATCAGAACCTCTCACCTGTGATGTCAGCGATCAATACATGACACACCCTTGAAATATTTAGATGTAGAAGGTGGAGACATGTGTCTACCATGATTGATACTATAGAGAGCTTATACATAGCAGAGACATCCCCAGATACTGTCGATGGATGCTTTTCTGACTGCTGGGTCTTTTCATTTGCTTCCTTTCCTGTGACATCTCATATGTCACATTGTCTCGGTATTAGGCTTCTACTCATCATGAGTTATAATAGCCATAATTGTTGGGTTTTGGTTTTCACTTAGTTGTTTTTTGTTTTTGTTTGTTTTGTTTGTGAGACAGTCTCATGTAGTCAGGCTGGCCTTGAACTCAATATATACCAAAAATGAACTTGTACTTTTGATCCTACTGCTTTCTTCTCCCAAATGCTGAACTAATAGGCATAAGCCACACAGTCAGGGTTCTAGAGGTTGAACCTAGCCTAGGGCCTTGTATATGCCACACAAGCATTCTACCACTGAGCTACATCCATAGCTACCATAGTAATTATCATTTATATAATATACTACTCCCCAGAACAACACATGCCTTTGTCTATATTAATGAGGCAATGAGCCAGTCATGTCATGGTAAATTATTAATCAAAAAGGAGAATTTTAAAGCATAGTATAAATGAGTATTTGATACTTCACCTGAAATTTCAACTTTCTATATTGTTTCTATATAGGAATTTCAGTCAAGTCACAGATCTGTGAGAAATCAACTTAGTACTCAGACTGCCAGGCCCTGGCCCAGGCTGGTTCTGCAAGTACCAGTGTTTTCATGGATGGTCAGCTGCCACAGTGCTGTAGCCTCTTCTAAGGCTATGAACAGCAAACTCTGCACAGATATACTTGGCCAAGACTAAATCTGTTATGGGAGTGTTTGAAAGACACTCTGATATATCAGAACACAAACTGACAGCATCCACGAAAATCAAAGCACTGGTAACTTCCCTAAGGAGAAAAGAAACTCTAAAGTGCTGCTATCTACAGAGCCAAGCAATAGCATGTCTAACAGACAGAATTTTCTGTGTTGCATTTGTCTAGAATGTTCATTTGAGATTCCAGGCCAGCTTGTCCCAACTAGGCTCCATTCTAGTTTACTACTGGAAACAATGCAAAGAACCAACCGTTAACCAATCTTGAGTTATACTCATCCTGGTGACCAGTGGAGAATATTGTCACTATCCTTTCTGAATAACAGTAACTCCCTCTGACTTGAGCCAGACACAAAATGTCATAACCTATAACTAAGATCTAAAGTGAAAAAGCAAATTCTCTGTGCATTGTAAACCAAAACTCCCCCCCCAAAAAAACATAGGTTAATGAAATCTCTTTTCACAAAGAGATAATTTGCTCCCAGAAATAGTATAATAAAATCAATCTCTTGTTTCTGTTATAAAATTGAACTGTATTGTGATAATAGAAGACTCTGAGCTTTGACTTTTGATTTTTATTGCTGATGTCATTTTGCAAAAATACAAACTTATTTTGTATAGATATTGATCCAGTTGTGAGTGTACTACCCAATGATCATTTGCTTGGACAATGTCAAATACTTAACTCCTCACTTTTCCCACTTAGTAAAAAGGGTTCTTTGTCACGCTGCAGCATATATGATTTATAAATGATTGATACAACTACGTGATGCCTACATGAGAAGGAGAGATTATACTGTTAGAATACACTGTTTAGAGCTATAAAAACCAACAGCTGAACCCCAAGTGTTAGCAATTTTGTAAAATATGGATTCTATCAACATACCAAATGCTGTTCACATATCCTTTCTGTTTTGTGTTTTGATATTGTCTGTACCTCATCACTGGAAAGCCAGTTCAGAACTACTCTGTTTATGGCTAGAAATTCAGGGAACTTTTCAATGGAGAAATGACCAAAGATATTGTAAAGATAACTGGAGAGGTAGAAGAAGGCAGATGTAGCAAGGTAGGTATGGTACGATGCTAAGTAAGGAGAAACATGATTGGTAGGAATGAGCTGATCTGATTGGCAATTGTAAAGTTCTCTCATTTCATGAACAGGTGACACAAACTATTCTGTATGTCAAGGATAAATTGAAATTGGAGAGAAGGGCCAGCTCAGGCACCATTTGAATAGCAGGTCATTGTTACTGTGGTAACTGCAAAAAGAGTGAGAAAGACTAAAAGGAAGTATTGAAGGAGTTAAAGTAGCTGACTGAGGGGGAAGGTTGAGAACAGGACACAGAACTAAGATGAAGTCAGGATTGAGATCCTAGAGTCCCTCAGAAATGATGGAACTTGATTAAACAGAAATGATGGAACTTGATTAAACAGGATACAAACACACAACACAGATTATTCTTAGAAATACCTAAAGAACACACTGCATGACTTCACTTGTGAACCAAGGTGACACTGGTACCGTGAACCCACGATGTGAGCATAGGGAGGTTCACTTGGGCTGGGTGTAAAGGTGATGTTTGGAAAGGGTCTACAGGGGCTTTGGGGGTGATAGGGAGAGTCTACGGGGGCTTTGGAGGTGTTGCTTATGTTATCTCCAGATACAAAGGCTGTCATGGGGCATGCCAAGCTTGTGCAAAAAGCGGGCATGCCGCTTCATCTATGAACTTACTGTCCATGGATGACTCTCTGAGTGTATCTTATACTTTGATATATTATTTGGAAGTAGAATCATTGCCGACAAGGTTCTGGGTTACCCCAATCCTATCTGGCTGGTGTCCTTAGAAGACACCTTTACGAAGACATGGGCACTAGGAATCTATATGAGGGTGACTAGCCAACTCCCCAGAGAATGGCAGAGATTTCCAGCAAAATACCAGAATCCAGGACAAGCCACCAGACCTTTCTTATCACTTTAAAGAGAAAACATGGCTCAGCAGACAACTTCAATTTATATGTCTTGTCCCCAGAATTATGGAAGAATAAACTTCTGTTGTTTTAAACCACCAAGTCTGTGGTACTTTGTTGGGGCAGCCAGCCATTATAGATGCTTCAGTGTCAGAAAGAGACAGCAGGAAGCATCACTGCCAGACAGCATGGAGGAGTACAAGATACATGGATGCTGAAGCAAACTCAGTCTCCAGCTCCCTGAACAGCCTCTTCCTGCCTCTCAGGCTGGAGGGTAGGCTCCCTTAGCACTTACTCAGTCTATGCTTTTGTTCGCTACTTCTTCCATTAAACTCTCATTGACCACACCATCCCTGAACCCTCAGCTACAAAGAAGAAGGAAACTGGGTCTTCTTAATTACATTCATTCACACATTACTATTCTCAGAACAAGTTTGTGAGAATTGTTGTCAATGAAAAATTTCCAACAAAAGAAATAAGATCTTCTGATTCCAACATGTAGATTTTTCCTTTCAGTGATAAAAGAAGGGGGTTATATTATTATTATTATTATTATTATTATTATTATTATTATTATTATTATATTGACTATATTTCAAAAATAAAAGGCCAAGCTTGAGATAGGCTACTATAATTTTTACAGCAATGTTGTGAGGCCAGAGAGCATTTCATGTATCTATCTCCAGCTCTTCACATGTACTGTGATTATCCCCATTTTCTAGACAAGGATCTAAGTCTCAAACGCCTAAATTATCCCAGGTGGCACATATGATAACTGTTAACATTTAGGACTCACCCCCAAATATGTCACACATAAAAGTGTCATTTCCCCCATGTTAAATGAGGAGGGAAAGCTCACCCCCCCAAAGGTCAGCAATTTGGGAGAGGGTAAGAACTAATGTGCCTTAAAAACAAATAGGGTTCCCTTTCAGGTTCTTAATTCTGGCTAGAGTTCAATGACAGAAATAATACCACAGTTCCATAGATGAAGACACCACAGCTTTTGTGGAATAAGTGGTCTCCTTAATGTCACATAGCATTCAGCAGCCCAAGACAAATTCTTGCCATCCCATTGTCTCTATATAGTGTGTTGCAATTAGTTGTGTCTAGCCTTCTGTCTTTGAGAAGCCTATGAATCCACGATTATCAGAATAGAATGAGGCCAGATCTAGCTCCCGGGGTTGGGTAGGAGTACCTGTTCCTCAGAGTAATCAAACTTAACTTCTTACAAAATCAAATGTAAGAGGAGTTGGCAATGTGAAGAAATATTTAGTGGGATGAACCCATAGGCTAAGATCAGTTAAGATCCAAAACTAAGTTGGATGTTCTGAGGGATAAATAGTCCAATAAGGAAATACCAGACACAGCATTGATGGAGCTGAACGAAACTTGAACCTTATTTGATAGCCACAAGCAATTTCAGATTAATGTTTGTTATGTTCCTTATTATGTGAACATTGTAAATTGGTAGGTACAGTTTGGTTACATCTTTAAAACAGACAAGGATTTATAGTAGCTGTCCAAGGTAGCAATATGAGCATTGGCAAAGCAATGGAGTGTTACAGTGTGGGTAATCATTATTCTCTACTTACATCAGTGCCTCCTTGCCCCCACAAAAAGCTTCTTCCTCTCCAGTAACAAGCAGTTTCAGTGGTTCACCTCCCACAGAGCCATTTGAAGGAGCTTAAGAGTGTGTGTGGATTGGAGGGTGGTCCTAACAAGGAAAAATTGAAGACGGTGATTCTGAAACTCTAATATGATTCAGAGATACCTGGGGATACATACATTTCTGGCTGTCCCCCAGAGCTTCTGAATGGTCTGGTCTTGAGGGAGGCCTGAGAAACTGGTGTCTCCAGTGTATATCTAGTCAATCACCAGGCTGCCAGCACAGTGCTGCTGCTTTGAGAACCTCAGGTCTCTAAGAAAGCCCTTTGGCCAGGCGGTGGTGGCACACACACCTTTAATCCCAACACTCGGGAGGCAGAGGCTGGCATTTCTCTGTGAGTTTGAGACTATCTTGGTCTATAAGAGCTAGTTCCAGGAAAGCCTCCAAAGCCACAGAGAAACCCTGTCTTGAAAAACAAACAAAAAAAAAATCCAAAAAAAAAAAAAAACCCCAAAAGCCCTTTGTCACCACAACTGAGCTCTCAGCTAGTAGCAGGTTCATGCAAATGAAGATAGATTTGGGATTCAAAATTGCAAAGAATTGTACCTCTATTTTCACCATAAACAGAACCAAAGGAAATAAAATTAAAGCAAAGAAATGCTAACCATCTTGTCACAAGACCAGTGTGCTACCTGGCCATGCTGTCCTAAGACTGACAGATGTGTTTAGCTACTAATGAAAGTGCAGACATGAACTGCAATAAATAATTCACCAAAGGCATCAGGTTTAAGGAACGCTGAGGGAAGGACATGAGAAAGGAAAAGGGAGTGGGAGAAACTTCCACTTCAATCTAGATTTTCTATTTTCCTTCCACTCAAAAAATGTAGTTTGGACAAAGAAAGACTCCAAACCTTTCATAGTGCATGCACTGACTAATTTATGCCAACCTGGTACAAGCTAGAGTCATTTTGAAAGAGGGAACTCAAGTAAGAAAGTGTCTCCACCAGATCTTCTGGGAAGCAGGCCTGTGGTGCACTTTCTTGGTTGATAATTGATGTAGGAGGGCCCAGCTCCCTGTGGGTGGAGCTCCCCCATGGTGGTCCTAGGTGTTATAAGAAGGCAGGTTGAGCAAGCCAGTAAATAGCACCCCACAATGGCTTCTGCTTCAGTTCCTGCCTTCAGGTTCCTGCCCTGATTGAATTCCTGTCCTGCAGTGTAAGATGATGTGACCAAGGAGCTCGTTGACATTTCAGAGCTAAGTGTGAGGTGACAGGAAAGGACAGACACTTTAAAGTACTAGAACCAACAAGAGCATTCTTCAAAAGATTTACATTCCATTTTTCTGGTGGCAAATGGACAATGCTGGTATTAATGATGCCTAAATATAGGACTTTGAAAAGTAATATAACAAAAAATGAATAATCAAAAGGCAATAGAAGAGCTGATATGTCAAGTCTTACAATACCAGAGTCATTGGTAGGTGGGCTGGAATGCCTGGGGGGATGGAACAGTCACACTCTAAACTTTTGTGTTGGTCACTATTTCATAAGTTCTTGGGTTTAGATGACTGTGTCCTGAGCATGGGGAATTTCTAAATCAGTGATATCTAGACCTCAGCTTTCACATGCTCGTGACTCTTGGTTGGTGGACTATTTGGCCACACCTTGGTCCTTCTGACTAGCAGGATTTCAGCTTTGGCTGCACAGTCCATCCTGAAGAACACAGTGTCCTGAGCATCAGCCATGATTCACTTGAAACAATATGGAGACCTTTGTAGGAAGACCCAAAGTAATCAAGGTCAAACTGCAATGGCATAAGGATTACTTTGCTTGGATTAGCAAATGAGCGTTGGCAAAGCAATGGAGTGTTACAGTGTGGGTAATCATTATTCTCTACTTACATCAGTGCCTCCTTGCCCCCACAAAAAGCTTCTTCCTCTCCAGTAACAAGCAGTTTCAGTGGTTCACCTCCCACTGATATGCAGTAATGAAAACAGAGTCACTTGCCCACAGTCTGCTTAGGAGAATGTGCTCATTCTAGAGCTGGAATATGTGGATGCTATTTATAGAAAGCACGGTAAGCACGTCCATGACCTTTCTGTGGCATAAAAAAGCAAACCATGCTGAAGCCTGGGGAGGGATTTATTGCCTGTGTAGATAAACCAAAAGCCCCGATGCTGTTTGCAACCAGAGTCATGCCATCCTCCATCATGTGTGTAGTGAGGTAGTTCAAGGAAGATGCAAGGAAGAGATGGAGGAAGGAAGAACTGGTAAGAAATGTTTAATTTAGGGGAAATGTTACTTCTATTATTTTATAATTAAAAAGAAAGCTTCTTCCATGAGTTTTGAGTCTCTGGCAGATCTGCCTAGCTTGTAGTACAGCCTCCTGGCCTGTGTGGTGCTTTTTGTAAGCGAAGGCCGGGTGGCCTAGGCTGAATTAGGGCTTCCATTTGTGCCCCATCCCAGATGTCATTGGGTAGTGTGTGCACTCTATACCTGTGTTTAGTAATCTTGCTTCATGTAATAAACATGTTTTCACTATGTGCAAACTAAGTGTGTGTGGGCCCACTGTAACTTGTGGTTTCCATTGAGATGGGTTTTGTAGGTGGTCAGAACAGTATTTTACACTCTGATAGCAAATAGTTGCAGTAATCCCATGATAGTTTTGTAAGGTATGGAATTATTTCCTGATGTCCTACAATTCAGTCATCAAGAGTGGTATTATAGTAATTATTATAGGATAATTTATGAGTCAAATTGAGTTCAGTTGCTTCTTCCACCCATGGTGACAAAGAACCTCTGTCTGTTCCCCCAGAGTTCTTCGGAAAAAAAGCTTTATGATTAGCTGTTATATTGAAGTATGTGGTACCATAGAAAACTTCCTCAGTGCTATCTAACGATTAGGGAAGGCTAGTTGCAATATGGAAGTTGGAACAGTTGGTAAATGAGACAAGTGCAAATTAAATTTTTTTTTCTCTGCTGCATCACTCCTCAACACTACTTTCTCTTTCAGGCCTGCTAAGTCTATGTTGGCAGGTAGAGAAGCAGAGGGTGGGTATGTAGCACACACCTGTCATTCTTGTATTCCCAATCTCAACACTGGGGAGGTTGAGGCAGGAGGGTCCTGGGTTTGAGGCTACATAGTGATGTCATGAGTATATTGGTACCTGCCTCTTATCCTAAAACTTTGTTAGGTGCAGGCATGAGGATCAGGAGTCCAAGTTCACTTTCTAATATACAGTGAGTCCAAGGCTAGCCTGAGTGACATAAGACACTGTCTCATAAAACAATATCTCAGGAGAAATATAGACGCCATGTGTTATAATACTTATAAAGCCACTGACCAGGTTATCACCATTTGTATCTGAAGTATTTAGCCTGGCTGGAACTGGTTAGGTGAATCAAGACCAAGAACAGAGCAGAGCCTTGAGAATACACTGACTCCTAGTTCTACACCTGCCACTCTTACTTTCTCTCAGTCTCTGCTCTGAATCAATCTCTCCATGTCTTGGTATCTAGATGCAGCTCAGTCCATCTGCTCAGGGATACAGGACCACCTTATTATGAAACAAGTCTGTTAGCTCCCCTGCAGAGGGAACTAATCTAGACTCCTACCCCCAGTCATCAAAGGGGAAGATTTTTCTCTGACAGGCCTTGCTTTTTTTTTTCCCTAACTAGACCCAGGCCTGTTCCAGTCAGCTCTTAATGGGGGTGTGCAGGTCAGTTTTTGTGGGAACCCAGCTTTGTGGGGCTACAGTTGGATCCAGCCGACTTGCCCCCTGTACATACCTGAGAGGGGGAGTGTGGATTGAGAAAGGGCAGATAAAGACACTAAAGAAAAACGACAGAGACACAGGAGGGCAATCCAGTGAATAATGAACACCACAAGTTTATTCTTCACCATTCTAAAATACCTTAACCAAAAAGGGGAACATGGTATTAGGTATACAGAACAGACTTTCTTCCTCAATTCTCCAAAGATTCGGTAACCACACCTTAGATTCAATTTCTCCTTATCTGGTCAAGAATAACCACAACTCATACCAAGTCTGTTGCTATTTAGATAAGACACCCAAGGCCAAGATCAAACATCCTACTGTAGCTACACCTTAGACCTTTAGGTCTTATGACTTACTAAGGACAGTTTTGAACTCTCTGATCTTGAGCCAAGATGAAGCAGAGTCATCTTTATGGCCCCCTACAAGTTTTAACAGCTAACTTTATGAAACCTAGAGTAACCTGGGATGAGAATCCTTTTTTTGTTTTTTTTTTGTTTGTTTGTTTTGGTTTTTTGAGACAGGGTTTCTTTGTGTAGCTTTGGAGCCTATCTGGCACTCACTCTGGAGACCAGGCTGGCCTCAAACTAACAGAGATCCACCCATCTCTGCCTCCCGAATGCTGGGGTTAAAGGCGTGTGCCACCAATGCCCTGCTCTGGGAAGAGAATCTTAATGCAGAATAATATAGATCAGGTTGGCCTGTGGGACTGTCCACAGGGGACCGCCTTGATGTAAGAAGACCCAGCCCATGTGGGTAGCACCATTCCCTAGGCAAGTGAGTCCTGAAGAGTGTAAAAATGGAGAAAACTAGCTTAGCACAAACAAGCTAAGAGGCATTTATTCTCTCTTTTCCTTTGACTGTGCATGTGATGTGACTGTCCGTTTGAGTTCCTGCTTTGACACAGAAGCTTGCACTGGCAGCCAAATTTAGAAACGTTTAATAAGTTCCCAGGTAGTATTGGCTATGACCATAAAGGGGTCGTAAAAAAACAGCTGAGATTTTGCAGTGCAAGAGGCCATTGATGAAGGTGCAGCTTCAGTTACAATAGAAGCCCAGGATTGAAGGGGTCATGGAGAGATATTGCAGCTTGGCACCATGTGGCAGTGTCAGAATCCCTGAGGAGAACTCAGTTGCAATGGAGATGCCAGTACCTTGTGATGACCACCAAGGACAGCAGCATCTGTAGAAGGGAACAAGCCCGAATCTAAGAGACAAGCCATGTGTTCTTCAGGTGACAGAGCCAGAGAAATGGAGATGCCAGCTCTTGGGAGCTTTAAGGATTATGAATGGGTCCTAGACAAAAAGCACTGACTTTTCTATACTGTTGGCTATTGGTTGTGTTTGATGTTATTGTGATTATGCCCTGATGTGTCCATCTTGGAGTGAGAAAGTATATAACTCATTTTTTTTTTATTCTACAGAAGTAAAAGGAGTTCATGAGACTTTGGAATTTTGGAGAGACTTTAGATATTTTAGAGGGGCTTTCAACTTTAAAGGAGACCTCTCTGTTTTAAGGAGACTGAATGCTTTAAAGACTGAAACTTTTAAAAGTTGGAATGTGTTTTAGATTGGGATATACTGACACTAATAGAAGATCTTGGGGTTAAACAAGAGAAGAAAGATTATGGTTTGATAGTAATGTGTTTGATAGTTTGTGTGAGAAGCTGAAGAGGGACCAATTATCCTGGTTAGTGTTTTTGTGAACTTGACACAAGCTAGAGTCATTTAGGAAAGGGACTCTCAATTGAGAAAATGCCTCTATGAGACTGGCCTATAGACAAGTCTGGGGGACATTTTCTTCCTTCCTTCATTCATACCTTCCTTCCTTCTTTCTTTTCTTTTTTTAAATTAATGGTTGATGTGAGAGGGCACAACCCACTGTGGGTAGTACCAAACTTGGGCAGGTGGTACTGAGTTGTATAAAAAAGCAGGCTAAGCAAGACATGAGGGGCAATCCAATAATCAGCACTCCTCCATGGCCTTTGCTTTAGTTCCTCCTTCCATGTTCCTGCCTTGAATTCATGCCCTGACTTCCTTCAGTAATGGAGGGTGATCTGAGAGTTATAAGATGAAATAAACCCTTTCCTCCCCAAGCTGGTGTTTGCTGTGGTGTTTCATCACAGGAAGAGAAACATATATAAGCTGGGATGGAAATACGTTGGTCTGGGTACCCAGAATATATCCAATATAATGACATTTGGCTGAAATGCCTGATAGTGGAAACTTGAGTTGACAAACATGACTTCAAATCTCAGCTTCACCATTTACTTGCTAAATAATCATGGGTAGTTATTTAACCTTGCTTGGTTTCAGTTGTCCTTGTATTTAAAACACTTTACCAGAGAGTCTGGTACACAGTAAGTACTCAGCAACAAGAGGTGTTATTGTTAATAAACTCACTGAGAATATCGGATTGTCCTTATTGGGTTCATAAAATAACAAAATGTTTGGTAACAGCCTAGTAAAATCTGCACACAAATCCTTAATGTTTTCCTTAGGGGTGCCGTGGTTACACTCATTATAGTTGTCCCTGTTCTACCAAACACATTGTCTCAGAATAATTTTCTTAGCTTACTGTCACCTTGACCTACATTTCTGTGTTTCTGGATTCTCTCTCTCTCTCTCTCTCTCTCTCTCTCTCTCTCTCTCTCTCTCTCTCTCTCTCTCTCTCTCTCTGTCCCTCTCTCCCTAACTCTCTGCATTCACTTTTCTGACAGGCATTCTAGGCTATCCTTGCTTTCATGCCGTTACTGAAGTGACCCACTGTGGAGAGCCAGAAGCACTTTGGAGACCAGCAGCCATATAAAAAAACAAAACTGAAACTGGGAAAGAGAAAGGGGTGAGCCACAGAAAGCCTCAGAAATAGAGAGATGTGAGTCTTAAGGGATGGTACACAGTTGCCACAAGGTAGTAGTGTTTGGTCCAGAAAAGAGAACAAGCCAAGAAAAATGAAAATGCCCAAGGCCAGAAAGCGTGTGCTCATGGGACTGAAAGGGGCTTCAGAACCAGACTTGGCAATGGGCAAGCTGATGGCAACTCAGGAAAATCAAGTAAGTCCCCTGACAGATCATGGGACCATAGATGGGACTGATAAAACTCCAGGTTCTGATTGTTATACATAAACTCCTAATTCAAAGACCTGGGAGTTGGAGCACAGTTGACCGTCCTCTTCTGGGGCTTGAAGAGGACAAGGTTGTCATTTCCATCCTGAAGGGAGGTCCCTGCTACCGCTGGCAATACACTTGGTGTGAGACAATTCTCCCAAAAAGATAAGCATAGACACAAGAACAAGCTCCCTCGTGGTGTTTTGGTTGTTTGAACACAGGGAAAACTGTGTTGATTGTGTTGATGGAAATAAAACCTCTACAAAATAAAGCCTCTACACACTGGTTCTATCACGTGGAGATCTCTTTCCCTCCTGTTCTCTCCTGCCTCTCCTCTCCTTCCTCCTCTTTCATTTCCTCCTCTCCTCTCTCCTTCCTTTCTTTTCTCGTTTTCTTTCCCCCTCCCTTTCTTTCTCAGAAGAATCCATTTTTTAAATATACAAATTTTCTGTAGACATTTTTAAAAGATGGAAAAAATAACAACAACTATGTTGAAGGGGGTAGGGATTAGGTCCTGTGTTCTAGTACACATTTGGCAGCTATGGTATACCTAACCACACCATACACATGACAGTGAAAAACACAGCTTGAAAACTTCTTAGGGGTGGCTATTTTTATAACTCTAACTACATATCAAAAGGTAATTCTCACAACAGAATTTTCAGGAGTGGGAATATGTGAAGTAGAATATTTGATTTGTGTCCTGTTCTGTCCTCTATTCTTGTCAACCAGAAGTTAAATTATGGACTAGTGCCCAAAATACAAGAAAGCCAGGCAGTCCCTGAAATACTTCCTTGCTTCTCACAGACCCATCCTGTGTTGTGATATCATTTCAAGTTGTTCTTGAAAGGCTGGAAAATTTACTCTTCATCGTTAATACATTGTACTGGGGACTTGAAAGGGACAAGACTGAATACCCTGTGATTGTTAAAGCCACTATTAGAATCAGCAGAGACTGATCCCCATACAAATGGCTTCAATGGAGAAGAAACTGAGGATTGGGGGCCATGAACTCTACAATTACAGAAGTATTTTTTTCCCAGTTCAAAGTGAAAGTGCATTGACTGTACAGAAAAGCAAACTATCCGCACGGAGGTCTTCTGAATGAACTGGGGCATTCATCGATGCTTGCACCATAAGGCTGGCTCGCTGAGGTCTCTGGAATGAACTGGGGCAAATTGTCTGCACACACATCTTCAGAACAAACCAGGGTGTTCATCGATGCTACTGCCATGAAGCTGGCTCAGTGAGGTCTTTGGAATGAACTGGGGCAAATTGTCTGCACACAGGTCTTTGGAATGAACTGGAGTGTTCGATGCTAGCACCATGAAGCTGGCTCACTGCAGCAGCAGCAAAATTTACAGTGGACGTTTATTCCAGTTTCACACAATTCCCAGCATCTCTGAAGAGTAATATAGAAAAATGTTAAATTCTGTGCTTATTTTAAGATATGATGGTTCTTTATCTTTCCATAAAAGCAGTTCATTCAACTTAGAGACTGTCTGAAAGAGAAACCTTGGCAGGGCAATCTTCCATCACGAGAGGAGGGAAAAGGGAGATGGGTATCACTAACATAAAGGGTCAAAAGAACAGATTCAGGACTATAAGGACACATATAGCATTGTTGTTATCTAAAATGTAGATGCAGAAAGAATTTTACTGAATGTTCAGGCTCCGCAGGAAACTAATGTTGGTGGAGATAATCTCCAGTATCAGGAATTTTCAGAAAGATCTCCCATTCTAATTCTTCCTTTCAAATTTGGAATTTTTTTATCATGCATTTCTGAGATTTGAAAGAAATGATAACATTAATTAGCCCTTAAGGAAATAAAGCAAATGAATGTGTTTCTGAGCAACTCATTTATACACAGGAATTAACTTTATCCTCAGAGAATTCCTTGATGTACCATTGAGCCAGAATTATGGGGGCCAACTTCTTATATTTAGTCCACATTAAAGTCATACTAGGATATTTTTAGGACATTTAGAAGCTTGACTTCTGACTTTCCATTCCTGGTGTGACACCTACACAGCTTGGTGATAATTGCTTTGGGGATTTAATAATAATAATCTTTTCCTGTAGGGAATTTATAATCTAGTTAGACAAGTAAATACACACATCAAAAATCAAATAGCAAAGCAGGGCAATGAACATTTGAAGTATGAATAGGATATGGAGCAAGTACCTCCAGAAACGAGAGTTGAGAAATACCATTGTCAGATGTAGTGATCATTAAAAAGCCTGTGGATCAAAGATTTCAGTGGGATCTTTAAACACTGGTAGAATTTTGATGACCAAAAAGTGGGAAAGAGAGCATCAATTTGGAGGAAGAATACTTCCAGACACAGCATGAAGAGTGAATTGGGAGTTGCCATAACAACCTCCAAGTCTCAGAAGATTAAAACGGAAAGGCTTTGCCATTCACTCAGTGTGATCTGGTGACTGTAACAGTGATGGGACAATGGGGGGATTCATCTCTTTTTGGTTTTTTAGGGCCCACCAATGCCCTTTGCTGATGTGGTCATTATCTGCAGGTGGCTTCCCAGGTTACCACAGAAGGGAGTGAACAGATTGGACATGGGAACTCCCCAGCAGTCCAGCCTCATAGTGGTGTGAATTGCTTCTGTTCGCTGTCCAGCAGAGTCTGGCAGCCCCGGCCTAACTGCAGGGAAACCGGGGAATGATGTTTATCTGAGAGCAAATGTACAAAGTTGGACCCAGCATTGTTTTTGCTGATGTAATCATATGAAGAGCATTACAAAGAGAGTATGACAGTGGCACTCATGGCTGTTTCTGGTCGCTTCACAAGGACTCAAACTCCACTAAAATTACCTTTGACTTTTACCCTGTGTGCTCCTTAGTACAGCTGGATCCAAAGGTTTAGACTAGCTTTCATAGGCATTGAATTAGAAGACATCATCTGCTTCTTTGTAGATAACTGACATGCTAAAATGGGATCAGTCAATAAGATGAAGCTTGGAAAGAGAGGAGAGACCTGAGAAGGAATACTTTATGATATTTTAAGTATACCCCATGACAGCTTACTATTGCTAGACCATGAAAGGACTATTTTTAAAAACTACATTGCCAACCACTGCATTTAGTCATGAAAAAGCTTATCTATTGTAGAAACTTAGGAGAGTGGCTTGGCCCAGAGTCCCCAGAAAAAAAGAGAATGGAGACAGAGTTTACATTCAGGTCATTCATTCTGAGCATCGATGGCAGCAATAGCAGTGGGGAACCCAATAAATGAAACACATCGTGGGAAGGAAGCCAATACTGTTATCAGTGTGTTATCAGTTGGTCACCATCATGGGTAGCTAGAGTTGGTCCAGATGCACTGTCTGAGGCCATGTGGACTGAGCCTCAGGTTGGATGGAAGAAGGGCACATTTTGGTTCCTTGCTCCTGTGAATATATTACATGCTGCAAACCAAAGACCCAGCAGGTCCATCAGAATCCCATATGAAAGCACTGGTAATAAGAAGCCCCAAAACACTGAGAGCTGTGTGGTGCACCATGTGCCGCAAGGTGGCCCTGTGAAGAACTGAGTGACACAGCTAGGGCTGGAGGTAATGGAGTGAGATATGTTGGGAACTCAGGGGCAATTGGTATGACCCAATTATGGAATGCTGACAGACAGGCTAAAGCAGCTACAAGAGTTGGAGCTAGGGCTGAGGTTGTGACTCAGTGGGTAGAGTGCTCGCCTAACATACACAAGGCCCTGGGTTAAGCCCTCAGTACTCCACAGACCAGATGTGGTGGTGCACACCTGTAATCCCAGCACCTGGAAGGTGGAATGTGGGGAATCAGGAATCCAAATTCATTCTCAGCTACATACTGAGTTCAAGGCCACTATGGGTCAACCTGTTTCAAAAATAAAAGAAGGTAAAAAATGAGACTTGGAAGAAAGAAGAAGATGGCACATTGTTGACCTTCTATTTGCAGGTCTTTTTAAGTGGAACACTCACTCAGACTTTTTGGGGGAGTAAGTTTTCTCATAGATTTTTAATAATATGTACCTCTAAAGAGAAGAGCAAAATAGGAGGGGGGGGAGCTACCAATTCCTTCATTCAAAAATAAATCTCACTGATAATGAAAGACAGCCAACTCAATTTGGGTCTGAGGATCCCAGCTTCCTTACTGACTCTGTTGTACATTGTGTTTTCCCAGAGGGTGAGTCTTGGCTAGAATATTTCATTCAATGTCTGGGCAACCCTGTGATATTTATTTGCCTCTACAGAGAAAAAAATCAATTTAAATAGTTATGTCCCTCACTGACCTCTTCCATGCCACCCACTATAAATACAGTGTTTTGGCTTGTGCCCACAGTCAGGCAAATGTTTTTACCAGATGTTGGCCCCTTTTGCTGAATTTCTTCCTTTAGAAACTTTCTTAGACAGAAATACTTCATTTTCCTTTTCCCCCTTTTCCTGTGATTTCACTTTTATGTGTTTTTGTTGTTCTACCGTGAACGATGGTAGGCAGTAATGCTTGTGACTGATCTAGTCACAGCTTTACTGCAGGTTCCAAGAGACAGGAGCCTAGCACAGAAACAAATGTCTGGGTGGAATTTTTCTGTTAATCACTGCATTCTCCCCATTTTCCTAAGCACAAGGGTTCATTTAGTAGGTGACACCTCTTTTAAATGATTACAACTCCAGTCATCCTGATTGAAAGAACTTCCATACTGAATACATAAGACAGAAAATTGCACCACGCTGTTTTTCTATGATGTATTGCTAATTCAGTCAATTTCAAAGCCACGGGAATATGGGGAATTTTGAGGTTGGTATAGATTCATCCAGTTTCCCAATGTTTATTCAGAATCCAGGTTGCAGATTTGAGGAAGTCCCTAACCTCAGGAGTTTACAGTCTCATGGGAATTATTGGAGAATAAGTAATTGTACTGTCTGTGGGGAATATTCTAAGAGGAACTTGGACAGTGTGGTTGGGGAGAGCCTCTGTTTGACTGTGAATGTCATATAGGAGCAAATAGGAAAGTGACTTTTATAGAGATGAGTCTTAAGGAATGGGTGAAAACTCATCAGAGACACAAAGAGGTGATGCATGGGTGCCATGGTATGACAGCAGCTGTCTTAGTTTGGGTTTTATTGCAGTGAAGAGACACCATGACCAAGCCAACACTTATATAGAAAGCACTTAATCGTGGTGGCTTGCTTACAGTTTCAGAGGTTCAGTCCATTATAATCATAACAGGGAGCATGTCTGCATGCAGGCAAACATAGTGCTAGAGTTGAGACTGCTACATCTTGCAGACAACAAGAAGCCAACTGATGGTCACACTGAAAGAAGCATGAAAGAAAGAGACCTCAAAGCCTGCCCCCACAGTGACACACTTCCTCCAACAAAGCTACAACTTCTAATAGTGCCACTCCCTTTGGGGGCCATTTTCTTTCAACCCCCCCACATCCCAATCCCTGGCCCCCATATCACAATGCAAAAAAATGTAGTAAGTCCAATTTCAAAAGTCTCTATAGTCTATAACAGTCTCAAACTTATTTCAAAGACCAAAGTCTCTTCAGAGACACATGGCAATCTCTTAACTTCAAACCACCCTATAAAAATAAAAAAGCAGATCACATACTTCCAAGATATAATGACACAAGATATATATTACTTTTCCAAAACACAGGGAAGGGAACATAGTGAGGAAATACTAGACCAGAACAAGATCCCAAACCATCTGGGAAAACTACAAACTCTGCATCTTTATGTCTGATGTTCAAATGCCCTTCAGATCTCCAATTCCATTCAGCTTTGTTGACTGAAACACACTTCTTTCTCTGGAGCTGGTTCTACTCCCTGATAGCAGTTCTCCTTGGCAGGTATCTCATGACTCTGGCATCTCAAACATGTTGGGTTCTCCAAGGCAATCCAGGCTTCAACTTTATAGCTTCACAAAATGATCTCTCTACTAGGCCTCCATTCAGGGACACCCCTAATACATGCCTGGCCTCAGCAGCTGTCCTTAGGTGAGGAGGCAACTTCTATAACTCATTTCTTCTATCCTTAACTCTAAAGCCAGAACCAAATCCCAAAGCTGCTAAGTTCTGCTGCCTACTGGGGCTGGCATATGGCTCCCATGTTCAATTACATCTTCACCAGCTTTCTGTTTTCCCTTACTGCCTAAGCTTAGCTGTCCTTGAATTTGATCTTTAGATCAGGCTGGCCTCAAACTCAGAAATCCATCAGCCTCAGCCTTCCAAGTGCTGGGATTAAAGGCATGCCCCAACATACCCTGCTCTAAATTTTAATTCCTTTCCCCAAGTTGGAAATTTAGCTTGGTGGAATCTTGCCTTGAGGTCTCCCTTTATTCCATTTCTTAGTCTGTTTATCTCCTTGAATAAAGAATTTAGCTCCATTCTGCTTTCTGGTGCTCTTTTTGTCCTCAAAAATGTACTTTTGGTAATTTACCATGCTCAGCTTGCTACTTTTCATTATAAATCCTCATTAGAGTTATCATTAATATCTGCATGACAAAGTCTATACTAGGCTATTTGGAGATTTCCTCTGCCAATGGAATTAATCCAAAATTCCTCACTTTAGCTTCAGGCAGACTCTTTGGACAAAAGCAAAAGGCAGACACTTTCTTCACCAAAATATCACAAGAACGATCTCTAGGCAACATACTAAAATTATTCTCCTCTGAAACATCTTATGTGAACTCCCCATAGTTCAAATAACTCTTAGCACATCTGTGTTCTATGCTCCTGCCAGTATAGCCAATTAAGCAGTCTGAAAGCATTCCACAGCTTTCATAACCCAAAGTACCAAAGTCCAAATTCCTCCAAACAAGCACAGAAATACCCAAGTCCCTGGTACCAACTTCTGTACATACTGGATCCCAAAGAAGTAAGCTCCAATGCCACTGAAGGGATGGATGTGCTGACATGGCAAAGGCAAGCAGGCAAAGAACAAACCCTTCCTTTTCCCATTGTTCTTATATATTCTTCCAGCAGAAGATGTGACTCAAATTAAAGGTGTGTCATTCAGTTTCAAGGTCTGGATCAAAAGTGTGTTGTCTTCTTGCCTCAAAACCCAGATCACAAGTGTGCCCTTCATTTTCGAATTATAGTTCATTCCAGATATAGTCAAGTTGGCAACCAAGAATAACCATCACAGTATCTTATTTGAAGAGTTGCATGAGAGTCAAGTTGGACTGTAAGGTACAAGTAGATACTTGCAAAGAAGTAAAATCTAGTCATGAAGGGTTGGACTTAAACATTGGACCTTGTGCAGTGTGGAAAGATGGTCTAAGACTTGAAACTGACAATTGACACAATCACATTTGCATTTTAGAAAGTAAACCTTCCTGTAATGTGGAAAATGTGTTTATGAAGGCTGATGCAATGCCTAGGCAAGAGTAACAATGGCCTGATGTAGGTAGTGAGGATGGAGTGAAGACAAGGCTATGCTTGGTGCTTCAGTGCACTAGACATAAAGGGAACTGGTTCTGTCCAGCAGCGGTCAGGGTGAGGCAGAGTGTAGAATCTGGGCTGACTATGTTTTGTCCTTTTTTTCTTCAGTGACACCCATTCATCTGGTCACACTTCCTATCCACTCCTGCTAGCAATTCTCCCAACATGAAAAGGTAAGCAAGAGGATTTACAATGATGGCTCAGCAGCACCAGCTGCTCTTCCAGAGGACCTGGGCTAATTCCCAGAACCCACATGGCAACTCACAACTGTCTGTAACTCCTGTTCCAGGGGATCTGATGCCCTCATACAGAGTTACCTGCAGGCAAACACCAATGCACATAAAATGAAAAATGAATAAAAATAATAAAAACCCAAGTGGTATTCAGGGCTGGAGGTGTAGTGTTTTTAGTAGAGTGCTTGCCCCAGCTTGCACAGAGCCTTGAGTTTGATTCCAGTACTGTTTAAATCTGGGCATGGTGGCATAAGTCTATAACGTAGAACTCAGGAACTGGAGGCAGGAGGATCAGAAGATCAAGGTCTTCTTGCCTATAGTGAGTTGGAGGCTAGCCTGGGCTACATGAGACCCTCTTTTCAAAAAAAGCAGGGGACTTTCTAGACATAGATTATTTACTTGAACATGCTATTATAGCCTTACCATATTGTACTTAATCTTAGCTGTGGGCCATTTTAAATATCAGGAAGATAATGATGTTTGCAATAGAATTCCAGAAGGAATAATCAGGTTTCTCTTGGAGGTTTACAAACCAATTTTCCTTTCATCATCTTGCTTAGGTTCATAGCAAGGCTACACCAAGTAAGCATAGTAAGACAGTATGACAGAGAGCTCATATCACTCACACGATGTCCCAGGAACCAAGAATCTCCTCTCTTTCCCACTCCCTAGCTTTATACTACACTGTCTGAGCCTTGAGCTTCAGCTCAGAATTTCATACCTTGCTGTTCTATTTTCATGTTTCCTATATTTGCTCAGTTTGGTGATAGCTCTCACAAGGTTAAGAACTGGATATCAGTGTCTCCTTTACCTTCCACACACACCAGCCTGGATGTCAGAAGATGTTGTAGATAATAAAGATTTCTTTCAAAGCTGAAGAAAAGCCTAGGCATTTGGTATATTATTTAAAATCAGCCCTTATTTATACTAAAAGGAAGGGACATGCACAAAGTGTCAGCTAAAATAATGGAACTGATGGGACCATGAAAAAGTAGGATGGGAGGCCCTCCCCATATGTCAACTGGGGATCAATCATGCTATTTAATATTTCATCTGAGCTAGATATGTGCATACTTTTTGTAATTATTCCATAAATAATATAGTATAACAATGGTCTGCATAGTATCAGCCTCAGGCATGGTGCTGAAAACCTGTCATCTCACCCACTCAGGAGGCTGAGACAGGAAGATCATGAGGTCAAGGTCAGCCTGAGCTACATAGTATGACCCTGTATTGAAAAAATATTACATAGCATTTACATTGCAGTAAGTATTATGGGTAAAGTGGATATCGATAAATGAGTTGAGTACTCAGGTGGATATGAACTCAGAGACTAGAGCACTTTGGGTTTTAGGCATCTGTGAAAATACTGGTACCAATCTTCCACAGGCACTGAAGGGTAGCTCTACAAATTAATGGTTAACAAATGGGCTTTTATAATATGATTAATATAAACCCAGTGACTGATATTGGAGTTCAAGCTGAAAGATCAGAAAAGCAAAGCGGCTGGCCACTAGCTCTTACCTCTACCTCAGTTTGAAAGAGCTGTGCTGTCCTCTCGAATTCTCAGAGTATAATGTTGACTGCACTGCTCTCCACCAAGCCTCAGACTACAATCCTATGCCTTCCTTGTCTGGAAATTAAATCTCTGCACAAGACCCTTTGCTTCTTCTTTAATTCTCTCTCTCTCTCTCTCTCTCTCTCTCTCTCTCTCTCTCTCTCTCTCTTTCTCTCTCCTTAGCCATATTACTCCTGTCTCCACCTCCCTAGCTGGGATTAAAGGCATGTGATCCCAAGTGCTGAGATCACCATTGTGTGAACTGTTTCTATTTAGGACTGGATCAGTTTCGTGTAGCTCAGTGTGGCCTTGAACTAACAGAGATCCATATGCTTATGTCCTGAGTCCTGGAATTAATGGTGTGTGTCACCATTGCCTGGCTTTATGGCTTTTGGGTAGCTTTGCATTCTAAATCATCTCTCAATTGACTTGAGAGATGGTAAGAGAGTGCACATGCCCTGGGTTCAGGGAATGATATGTACTAGCAAATCTTTTAATACATGCCAATAATTATTGCTGTTAATAATGCAGGCATCTGGTCTGGGGATGCATCTCAATTGGTTGAGTAATGACCTAGGATTCTTGAAGATCTAGACTTCATCCCCAGTATGGCATAAACTAAATGTGGTGGCCCATACCTATAATATCAGCACTGGTAAACAGGATGCAGGAAGGTCAGAAGTTTTAGTCCATCCTTGGATGCACAGCAACTTGAGAACAGTCTGGGTTACCTGGGGTTCTGTCTCAAACATAGAAACAAAACAAAACAAAACAAAACAACAACAACAAAAAAAAAAACCAACCCACAGTGACTGAGGCAAGTCCCATGCCAAAATTTCAGAACCAACCTCGGGCTACGCACCTGAATCAAGTTCTTATCCTACAGAATTTTTGTCTCATGATGTCTTATCTATATAGTTCTTATTCACACTTTCTTGAATGTGGAACTTGAAACTGCTTTCTTTAAATTTCCACAAAGAATTATGTAATTGCATTTCTATGTGTAGCAAAACAGTGTGAAAATTCCAATGAATGACAAGAAAGTAACATTCCATATTTCTGGAGCAGAAAATTTAAATACATCAACCCCTCCTTATCTGTAGTTTTAATTTCTATAGTTTCAGTTATCCCTGGTTAATCATGCTTCAAAAATAGTAAGTGAAAAGTTCCACAAATAAATAATTCGTAAGTGTTAAATGGCACAGTCTGTGTGACCAGAGTTTATGTCATCCTGCACTCTCCACCTGAGACTGAGTCAGCTCCTTGCTCAACAGATCTACACTTTAACACATTGCTCCTCAGCAGTCATCAAATGGCCATTTAGCTCATTGTCTTCACAGCCACGGTAACTCAGTGCTTTTATTCAGGGTTTGGTCCTTTCTATGATTTCATGCATCTGCTGGGGTTCTTGGGACTTGTCCTTCTTAGATGATAGAAGACTACTATGTTTGCTGAGCTGCTCCTGAAGAGCCTTGACTACTCCATCAGTTCTAGCTTCTGGCTGCTACTCATCTCTTACTCTGCCTCCTTTTGCTGTCACATAACCTAACAGTGACAGTAATTCTTCCTACTGTTGACAATACAGAGCACAATTGTTCTGCCCAATCATTATCTCTCAATGTAGTATCAAGCCCCTCTTTAAAGGAAAATAGAGACAAGGTTTTACTGTGCACCTGGGCTAGGCTTGAACCTACTATATAGCTTGGGATCTTCCTTCTTCAGCCTCATGAGTGCTATTCTAAGTGTATGCCAGCATGCACAGCTCCTCTGGATGGCCAAAGACTAAGGCTTCCACTCCAAGTCTCACTCCATCCTTTCCACAAAGAAGCAGTGTTGAGATTTACTTCTCTGCTGAAATGAAATTATGGCTCTTCTTCCTTATAAGGGAAAAATATCTGTGGTCAATTTTAGTTTCATGTAATTGTTTTTTTTTCCATCTGAGTAATATATTACTGTACATTGTGATGATGGATGTTGGCTCATTAATAAGATGTAAAAGGTAATATTGAATGACTTTGGAAAGAATTTTTTTTTTTTATTTGTTTTTTGATGTGTCATCATTTGGTCAAGACTTTCACTCCCATCCCAGGCTTAGCTTCGTGAACTGCCTGTAACATTGCATAGCTCATCAGGTGATGACTTAAAAAGGAATTTGGTTTGCATGAGATACGAGAAAACTCCTTGCAAAGCCATGCCATAGTTTTGACTCAGATAAACCGCCTCTTAAATAGCTAATTTTTCTTCAGCCTTTGGAATAACATGGTGTCTCACAATTACAGGGTATCTATAAATTATCTCGATGTTTTCAAGGATACCGCTATTTGAAAGAAAGAATGTCTTGTTATTTTGGGACAAGAAACTAATGTCTTTGTCTTTGCGCCAGTGAAGATGAGACACTCTCTAATTCACGAAGAGGGCTGGTTCTTTAGAAGGCAAATCCCTAAATACATATGACGTGAAAGCTCTGTGGATATTCGAAGTTGGCCTCCCACTTTATGGGAAGTCTTTTTGGGAATTTTGCCCATAATTCAGCAAGTTCAGTATTTGAGACTGGAAGGTTTTGATACACACTGTTTAAGTAAGAAAGGATGGGATCCACACTGTTTTCTAATGTGTGATGTCAACTCACTAACTAAATTGCCTTTCAAAGACAATCAAAGGCTGGTGTGAACCCAGTCACATGGGTGAGGCTTCCGAGGCTCCATAATTGCTGCTTTGATGGAGTGTAATGGATGCTGTCAATTGGGAATCTTGCTTTGTTATCGCACATCTGACATCTTTTTTATTGGGAAACATGCAGTGTCTCTACTTTCAATTTCATCCCCTTTTCAACTTAAATTTGAGTTTTATACATACGTGACTTCACAAATCCCTTTCCATTTAGAAGTAGAATTAGTTTTTGGAAATGAATAGATAAAAGATGAGTTTTGACCCAATTCTAAAAACTCAATTATTATATTATTTTAAAAATCAAAATAAATTCACATTAGATTGAAAATTCTCTGACTTCTGAATAGCAGTTGCCTTTCCCCATAACCGCTGAAATAAGATAAAACATCAGCTCTAATCCATGCAATGATTGTGATGATATTGTCATTTCTTATTTGCATCTGCCCAGAATGGTTTTGTTCTTCCTGAGACAAAACCCACTTTCTCCTTGAGAAACTGCCCCTTCTTCAGCCTCAGCCCAGGTGTCTGGGGCAGAAGAACACATGCTGGTGCTAGGCAGGTCATTGGAGGGGACCCACCCCAGATTCCATAATCTACACTACTCAGGAATGGAGAGAGCCAAGGGAAGAGGAAAAAGTTTAGTTATTTAGAGCCCTATCTGGCTGGCCCAGAACCCAGCTCACCTTGGAGTTTCTGATAAGTAATCATCATCCAGAATGACTTGTTTATAATACACAAGTCCTGATCATAACAAATGGCTTCAGGGTATATTTATTTGGTGATTTCCCTTTACCTTATTTCTACTTTGCTACTAAATTCTCAAAAATGGATGTAAGTCAGTGTCATTTCAAAGGTAGCGCCCTGAAGCACATTCAAGGTCTCCTGCTTGAGGTAACTCTTCCACCTCACCATCAGGGCTTCCCTTTTAAGTGATCATTCCTGCTCCTGAGAACTGTTGTGAGTAATCCTGTTTCCATTTTATTTACTATGTCTGCCACTTGGCTTCCCATCTACAAAATTTCACAGATCTGCTTTAGCATCTCATAAGAGGGAGAGAGATAATGAACAGCAGAAGCCAGGCTTCCTTAGGAGAAAAAGACAGGTTCAGGAAGATTCCCCAAACTCCTGCTGATTCACATATTGTACCACTTTCCTTTTTCATGCTTTTTGTTTGTTTTTACATGAGAAAATATTCCCACATAAGAATTCCTTTGACTACTAAGATGTATTAATTGGCCTGCTTTGAGCTGTAAGTAGAAAAAAAAACTAAACTAATATAAACAAGAAAAAATTATTTCAAAAATCCTAAATAGGAGGGCTTCATGGCTAATTAATTCAAGAACTAACAGATGGATTTTCTTTTTCTGTACTGTCTTCTTAGAAAACATTTTGATTTATGTGGCTGGAGCAAGTCCAGGCATCATCTCATAGATAATAGTGTCCAGGGATTTAGAAGTGTGTCTCCTTGTGTCCCTTTCCATCCGTGATGAGATCTAGTCCTATTAGCCATATGTTCTGAAGTAAACAAGAATGTGGTACTCTGTTGACTTCAGCTGTCTTCACTGGCTTGTAAAGCAATTGCCCCCCCCCAATGGATCACATGGATGAAGGAATGTTGAGGAGGCCAATGAGGAAGGTGGGCAAGAATCTTGACCAGAATTAGGGTCATTGTTGTCTTGTGAAGCTGCACAGAGCCCAGGCTCTTGCTGTGCTGTTATGAAAATCATCAATTGTGAACAATACTTAATTAGCATGTCCACTCCACCAGAGTGTTGGAGGAGTGAGAGCTTCATCCTCCCTTTTCTGTCTATCTTTGGGAAAATGTGAGATAAGATTTGGCTTTGCGGACATGAAGCAAAAGAAACCAAGAGAAGGTTGAAATGAAGCTGTCCACACAGCTGTGAGCAATGGAAGAGAACAGGAGATGGAGAACAGAAAGCGGGAACGGGAAAAGGAAAGCAAGAAGGAGGTGTCTGGGGGGGGAGTTAAAACAAGCCAACATTTGTCTTTAGCAGTCTTATCACCAGGGGAGACTGCCCTCCCACCAAATTCAGTTGACCTTACAACTGAATTTGTGACCTGAACAACCCTTTTGTCTTAGTTAGAATTTCTATTGCTGTGTGTGAACAGACACCATGACCATAGCAACTCGTATAAAGGAAAACATTTAATGGGGGCTGGCTTACAGTTTCAGAGGTTTAGTCCATTATTGTCATAGTAGGGCACAGCAGTGTGCTGGCAGACATGGTGCTGGAAAATGAGCTGATAGTTCTACATCTTGATCCACAGGCAGCAGAAGCAATTGTGTCACTAGGTATGGCTTGAGCATATGTAAGACCTCAAAACCTGGCTCCACAGTGATATACTTCCTCCAACAAAGTCACACCTACCAATAGTTCCACTCCATGTTGAGCGCTTTACGCCAGCCGCTAGCCTGAGTTAGGGCCCAAATTAATACACAGAGAGACTTGTATTAGGTACAGTGCTGCTTGCCCAATGACTAGGATTCTCATCTGTTAGCTCAGTCTTAATTATCATAAATCTATATATTTTATAAGACTCATCTTATCAGACGCCTTATTGGTGTCCCTCCTTGCCGGTGGATCACATTGTGCTGCTGGAGCAGGATCAGAGGGGGAAAGAGGGAGGCTTCCTGTATCTCCTTCTTTAAATATGAGTTTCCTGCCTGGATCACCACTGCTCTACTACATTTCCCAGAATCCTCTTTGACTCCTAGTCCTGTCTAACTTGCTGTCTCATTGGCCAAACAGTATTTTATTTAACAATCAATAAGATAAACATACACAGTACATTCCCCATCACCATGTGGCCAATCAATTAAACTCCTGAGTCCATGGGGGCCATTCCTATTCAAACCACCACATCTTTCATTTGTTTATGGCTATTTTGTTTTGTAGTTAGAAAAATGGGGAATAACAAATACAACCTACCCTTGGGACGGTGTCCTCGGACTGACCAGGATCAGTCACACCCAATGGATTCAAAGTAAGAATTGAGTGGATCCTGGTCATCAGATGCCAAGAGGAGGAGTCGTTTGCCTTTACAAGGTATCAGAACCTGTGGAAACAGCGTAGTGAAAACAATATGACAACCCACTTTCCTAAGATACAGCATGCATAAGAAACATTTGTTTTTTTTTTTAAATTTAGGACTTGAACATTTGAAGTCCAAGATCTGGCATCTGGGTTTTTGGTAATACTAATATAGTAAATATAATGTATAAGCATGAATATAAATATAGATCCATTGGAAAGATGGCTACACTCAAAATCATTAGATACAGACAGAGCAGAAATTTCTTCAAGCAGTGGAGAAGATAAAAAAAGGCACAGGGAATTTTAATGAAAACTAAAATCTCAATAAGGAGGCAAATTAGAAGACTTGAACATCTAACTCAGACTTGTGCAAGCTTCCACTTAACCTGCCCCCCCCATAAGAATAAGTAGCATTAGGACAGACACAAAAAGCTGTCAAATCATTCACCGAAGAGGCTAAAGTCTGTGTTCTCACAATGAATGGAAAAGAGACTTCACTAATAAATGATGTCATCATGTCCACATCACAGAATACAAGATCTCTTCCTGCAAAGGTCTATATGTTTTGTGAGCAGAAAGACTACAAAAGCTTATATTGCTATGAACTAACTATAATCACTAAAACCTTTACTAAAGGTGAGGAGTGCTTCTCTCTCAGAAAGCAATTACAGAGACTGGGGGTGCATTTTCCTGACTCTTCAAAGGAACTTGCTCAGGGAACAGAGTAGGGATTTCATGCTAGCATAAGAGTGCAAAGCTTTTCTGAAGACAAGCCCAGTGTCACATGGAACTTAAGCTACATTCATCTGAGATTCCAAATGGGTTAAAGACAGGTGGCAGATGGGCATTCAGATTCCAAGAGACAAACCTGGGCAATCAGCCCCTACCAGGAGGCTTTCACAACCAGCCGTGTTTGCAGTTCATCCCTTTCACTGTTACTGAATAGTGTGCTCAGAGCAGCAGCTCCATCAAAGGGGTGTCATGTAAGAAAGCATGTGCTAAAACACCCCTGAGCCCCTGGAGATGGAGTGACAGCTCCACTCAAGAGTCTGTGGTCATGGTAAATGATGAAGAATCAAGATGCTGGGAAGGTGAGTGCGTATGTAATTTTAAAAGAACACATCTTGTTCTTTTAATAAAGGTACCAGTTAAAACACAGAAATCATATGCTGTGTATGCAAACTATTTTGGTAATTATTCCTTCACTCTTCTGGGATCAAGATGATTTTTTTTTTAAAAATCACTCTTTTAAATGACAAAGTGCTACTGAATAGAATTTAGATTGCTTATTTCTCCACATAAGGCTTGTCTGTGCTTAATCGGTGAATCACTAGGATTGATGTTTTCTAATGCAAATCTGAGTGTATTAATTGATTCAACTAAACCGGTAGTTTAAATTACAATGGAAAACAAAAATGTTGAACTTACACTCTATGAGAAAACTAAAAGACAATGGAAAACAAAACAATGACTTTTGAAGTTGGTGGCATGCAGGGAATAATTGTGGCACTGTGACAATGCTAACAATATATAAATGATAATAACTGACCTGCTACAGGTTGGCACTATCTTTTACATGTAACCCTACAAGTTAGGCATTGTCATGTGATGGGGACTTGGAGTCATGTATGCAGATTCTCATGTGTAAAGGTCACAGGGCAACCTCGGGTGTCTGTCCTCCAGTTCCTTCTAACTTCTGTTGGAGACAGGATCTCTCACTGGCTTGGAGCTTCACCAAGTAGAATAGGCTACAAGGCCATTGAGTTTCCACTGTCTTCTATTGTCTCCACATCCACCACTGGAACTCCAGCCTCTCAAGACCATGCCTGGCTTGTTACAGAAGTTCTGGGAATCCAAACTCACACTTTCAAGGCAAGTACCTTATCCCCTGAGCCATTTCCCAGTCCATGTATCATTGCCCCTGTTTTATGGAGGGGAAACTGAGGACTTGTCCAAAGCCACAGAGCCACACCACATTAGTAAAATGTGGATTTGAAGTGAAGCTATTTCCTCTGTTTGGCTCAATGCCTTTGCTAAAAATATAAAAAGTATATAAATGAGGCATCTCTCTAAATCGTCAAGGCAATAATAAGATAGTTTCTAAAAGAGCCAAAGGTGAAGGAAAAATGAATACTCTGGAAGGCGAATGGATGCCAGAGGGAGGTGGGCAAGGGAACTGTCTTTGCCTTGAAGGCATTTGCCAGCCTGGGTAAATCCAATGCCTGGCATTGGTGGCCTTGCAGCATGGGGGACATGCTGCCACATGAAAAGCCCTGTGAAGACATCCTTTCCACATATGAGCAAGCCTAGGACAATAGGATCAGAAGTGAAACAATACCAAAGGACATTAAAGCCTGGATTGTATTGCTAGCTCAAGCCTTAGGCTCAGGTAAGGTGGAAGCCCAGAAGAAGCAAACAAAACTTAGTGGGCTTCTGCATACCTCAGTTTCCCCAAACGAATTCTCAAATACATGTCCTAGACATAAAGAGAATCAGGAATATAAGAAAAGTAGACTTAAATAAGACCCACCCACTGCAGAAACAATAAACAATCAAACCCAAAAAGGCCAAAGCAAGCAACAAGAGAGCTATGCTGAGCCAGACACAGTAATTGATGCTACTAGTCCCAGATACCAGAGAGCAGAGGCAGAAATGTCCCTTGAGCCTGCAACAAGACCAGAAAGGGAAAAATGGGAAGATTTTGTTTTAAACAACATGCAAACTAACAGAAAGCTGGGCTGTTTTTGTTGTTGTTAGTAAAAGATAAACTTGGAGACATCTTCCAGAAGCACAATGACAAAGATGATTTTAAAAATACAACTTCTAAAGTTAAAACAGAGGAAACTAAAATTGAACAAGAACCTGTAACGATAACTCTTTCCACCAGCTGCCTGGCTTCTGCCACTGCTTTAGGGCCCCCAAATAACACAGAGACTCATATATTAGTTACAATGCTGCTGGCCAATGACTAGGATTTCTTATTTGCTAGCTCAGTCTTAATTATCAACTATAACTACTAATCTATATATTTTTTATAAGGACTTATCTTACTGAGGATGCGGGCCTTATATGTCATCTCTTCCTGGGATCACATGGTGACCCTCTCCCTTTCCTACATTTCCCAGAATCCTCCTTTTCTCCTAGTCCCACCTAACTTGCTTCCCTATTGGCCAACAGTACTTTATTTATCAACCAATAAGACAAACATTACACAGAAGGACCTCCCCCAACAAGAACCAATACATGAATCAGATACCAGATTAAGCTAAAAAGTCAATTAATGGTATAGAATATGGGTTGGAAGAAATTAGATTACTATATGAGAAAACCCTGGTTAGGAAAGCACAAAGAAAACTTGTTAAAAATTTTAAAAGCAAAACGTGTTAAAAAAAAAAAAAGCCATCCCAAACTACATGAATATGAAGAAACTGCTTCTAGGCAAATCAGAATAAAACTTCAGGGGCCAGACTAGCTGCACACACTTATAATTCCAGCACTAGGGAAGCTGAGGCAGCAGGACTGTGAGTTCAAGGCCAGCCTCATCTACATAGTAACAATCTTTCTTCAAACAGAGCAAGAAAGAGAAATGTTTAAAAGTCCATGGGGATAGGGAAGGGAGACATTACCTTCAAAAAAAAAATACCTTTTACCCAACTTCATATAGTTAGTGGTTGATCCTCAGGATGTGGAGAGGTGTGCACAGGCCTGTAAACCACGATAAGAAATTCTCATTCTAATGAATCCAAAACCATTAAAAAATTGTGAGTGGAGGAATGACAGAATCTTATGTAAGTTTTACAAACTTAAATGATGCTGGCTGCTCTGTGAAGAGGGAATTTAAAAGGAAAACAAGAGACAGTGATTAAAAGGCCATTTCCATAGTCTACACAAAGGACAGTACTTAAAGCATATTAGTATATGAATAGATAGTAACCCAAAGAAGAATTTGTTTTTATCAACCTGTTTTCAGTTTTATAGAAAAATTTTATTGAAATTTTTATACATCAATATAATGTTTTGGTCAAACCCACCCTAAGTCTCCCTCCCCCCAACTCCTCCTATTCCCTGGCTACCTTTCCATCTCGGTTTTACGAACTTAAAAAAAAATCAAGTCTACTTAGTGCTCTCTGCCTATGCATGAGTGTGGGCATCTTCTAGAGTATGGGCAGCCCTTCAGGGACCTCATCAGAAGACAGCTGACTCTCCCTCCTATAGCATCCATCAAATGCCAATAACTTCTGGCTAGGGATGAGAATTTGTGGACTCCTCCACCACCCACACACCCTCTAATTCTCTGCACTTTCATCAATTGTAAGCCTCTGAATTCATTGCCAACTACTGCAAGGGGAACTTCTTGAATTTAGGGTGCAGTTTATTACAGTGTTCATTTAGCTAGGTAAGACATTGTATAAAATTCTTAGATCTTAATGTCATTATTCTTATGGTTTAACTGTGAAATGTCCTCATTAGGCTCATAATTTGAATGCTTGATCTCTTGGTGGTGGCACAATTTTGAAAGGTTCTGAAGACTTGAGGAGGGGGCTTAGTGGGAATTGGACCACTAGGAGCAAGCCATTCTGTCTATCTGGTCTTGGGTTCCTTCCTGTCTTGTTCTCTCTTTCCTGGCTGCCACAATGGGAACTGCACTGTCTATCATGCCCTCCCCCAATATGAGCAGAAACCATGAACCAAAGGAAAACTTCCTCCCTTAATTTGTTCCCATTAGGTAGCTGGTCACAACAATAAAAGTAACTAATACAAGTAGTCAAGATGCAGATACCGCATAAAAACAATCTTTCGGGCCCAGAGAGATAGCTCAGCAGTTAAGAGTACTGACTGCTCTTCCAGGGGACCCAGGTTCCATTCCCAGAACCCACATGGCTGTTAACAACCATCTGTAATTGTAGTTCCAGGAAATCCAATGCCCTCTTTTGGCCTCCACAGGCACCAGGCATGCCTGTAATGCATAGGTATATAGGCAGGCAAAATACTAAAACTAATTTTTTAATACTATCAAATCTATAGATTATGCACAGTTAAAAACAAGAGACACAACTTATGTGATAAAAATTAGCACCCCAAAAGACTTCAGCATTTTGGTATAGGAAACATGGAACAGTTTGAAATTGAGCAGGATAAATGTAACGTGGGAAGGGCTGGACTATAGGATAGTGTGTATTTAAAAAACAAGGAAGGGTTTCTTGAAAACGAGCTGAAGATGAGTAAACTGTGGTTTCAGTTTTGTACTCACTAGTTACTTCAACAGTACAGGTATTTGTGCCACTTAAACCAAACCTTGTTAATGTCTATCTAGTACCTTGACAAGAAAATATGGACAGGAGTGATGATGAAAGCATAAAATCATTTGATAAACTTTATTTGTACAAGCAAGATATTGCCACATGTGCCACCATGGCCTGACATGCCACATCTTAATGTTAGATGACATCATGAAACAATTCTAATAGATAGGGAACTGAAGTATAATGTTCTTTGAGAAAACATCTTTTTTTTATCAAATATTTCACTCCAATAGAGAGCTATAACTCCAATAGTAAAATCATACAAAGGTAGCACAAAACAACTACCAAACTAAAGTGATTCAAAAAACAAAACAAAACAAAAAAAACCTCAACACTAGTAGAGAAATTAGTCAGGGTAGAACAGTCATTGAGGTGAAGTACCACATAGCCACCTATAAAGTCTGACATCAGAAAATATATCGGGAGAAAATGCCACTCATTGCCACTTCACACAGGCCAAAAAAGACAATAAATTCAATGTTCATCCATCCCTGATTGTAAATGGAGTTCTTAATTGGCCTAGATAATAAAAACCCGGAGTCAGATAGAGAAAAATGCTGACAGATCAGCGAGGAGCAGGGGCAAGGCACTACTATACCTTACCTCCTTAGTGTCTCAGCACACAAGAGAGCCATTTCCTGTTTCTCCCTGCTTATATCCTGCTTCTGCCCAGCTACCTCACTTCCTCCAGACCTCTACGGTTCATTAGTGGCAAGCTCCATTCTCTGACTCTCCAGAAAGGCTTTATTTGTACAAGCAAGGTATCACCACACCTAATAAGAAGCCTCAGTTAAACATGTGAAAATACTTTTCAGGGACTGTTCTCACATATGCAACGAGTCTGGGATGTGGTAGGCTGACAAGCTCAGGCTCCAGTCAAAAGCCTCCTTATATTTAGGTCTTAAAATACCCTCCAATCAAGAGGGATGGTCCATTTCTCAAGGTCCTAAATTTGAGCTCGCTTGATTGGTTGCTTTGGCTAACAGCAGGCAATGGGTGCAAACTTCATGCCAATTTTAAATCTAGCCCTCGAGTGTACTATAAGCTTCCTTTCATGCCTTTGACTGCTGCTTCCACCATAAGCAAGTTCTTACAAGCTTGCAAATGAGAGATGAGGCACACGGAGATGGAGAAGAGTCAAGTAATCCAGACTGACAACCAGACAGACCCTGGGGGACAGAGCTACTCGGAAATTACAGAACTGTGTGCAGACCCCCGAGTCCAGGTCAGGCTAGTTTCAACTGCCAACTCATTTGCATGTGTCAGCAGCTAAATAAATGGTTGCTTTAAACCATGAGGTTGTTTGTTGTGTAGCAGTAACAAATGAGACAGCTACTAAATCCACAAGCCTCCTCAATCAATTTCTACAAATGGTAATTTCTGATTTGGAATACTTTCAAGTCTCTGTTAAGTTAAATAGAAGTATTATGCATTACTACTATTAAATCGATAACTAAAAGACAGATAATGATCACTTCACATCAGGGATTTTTATCATTGCTTTATGTAAGTGATAAATTGCTATTTTTCTCATAATAAAGTTATTCCTAAGAATGCTTTGATACACTTAGAAGGCAGTCATGAGCCAGGCATAGTGCTGTATTCCTGTGTATTGTCACTCAGAAGGCTGAGGCAGGAAAGTGCTGAAGTCTAGGAGTTCCAGGCTGGCCTACACAGCACAATGATACCCTAACTTAAAAATAAGTTAGTTAATCAATTAATTAATTCTGTAAAAGACATTGTTTCTAATTAAGAATTTTAGGTAGTTTATGTTTTCCCCTTACACCTTGAAACATAGATTTGTGATAACTACTTAGGCTCTGCATTCATTTTTGTGTGTTTTGCCAACATCTTTGTTATGTTAAACTTTGGGTCACAGTGGAGACACTGCATTTCTAGGTGAGATGGATCACACCAACTACCTGATGCTTTCCACCCAGATATGGTGGATCACTCCAATTACCTAATGCTTTTCACCCAGATGAGGTAGAACATACCAGCTCATCACTGCCTATGGCTTTTCACCTGATGGCCCCTGTCCTTTTTAGGTGCTATACAGAATTTTCTGTGAGGAAAATTATAGCGCAAACATTCATGATTGAGTTTTGAATATTAATCATTATTCTAATTACTCTCTTCCTTAAAAACAGACCCCTGGATTAGTTTACGTGAAGCAATGCAAATCTGGGTAAATAAATGGTTGTGGAATAGCTAAAATCACAGTTAAGAAGTCAGGGTGATCCCTAGACTCTCTTCAGGATGGACTTAGGCTCCTTGGAACACCCAGAGTACAGTATCACAGAAGTAGATGAATTCCAAACCCATTTTCACTCTCTGGGTTATAGATTTCCCTCTAGTTTTATTCCCAGATCTTACAATGAATAAACAAGTTATCTAGAGTAGAAAATCTTTTTTCTTATTTTTTCCCTTGAAAAATCTACTGATTTCTCAATTTACAGAGAGTAAAATGGGTTTTCATGCCATTCCCACCTTAGAATTATGTCAGTTGAGTTTTTCCATTGTGGGCCTTTTCCTTAGAATTTTTATACTGATATCTATCTTCTAGAGACTTAGAGGGAAATTAATCTGATCAGGACACCAGAACCCTGAGGAAGAGTGTATACAAAGGGAAGATACTGGATAACTCTCCTTCAATTCCAGCCCTTACCCAGGAGGCAGAGGCAGAGGGACTCTGGTCTATATAATGAGTTACAAGCCATTCAGGTCTACCTAGTGAGGCACTGTCTCAAAAATCAACAAAACTACTTTTAAAGGTATAGTTCCCTGTATTATCAAGAAGATTTGGGGTATCTGGAATAAGGGGGGCACCGACAACACTTTTTCTTGAACAATAAAGACAATTACATGGCAGAGAGAAGCTCCAAGATCACTTTTGTTGCTTAGATTGGAAAATAAATGCCCTATGATTGATAAGCCAAATCCTGGAAACTTCCCAGCTGCTTGGCTCTGACCCAGTCATGACAGCTCTGACAATGAGCTGGAGGATGGTGAGGGAAAATGAGGTCCAAACACACCTTGCTTTGCATCACAATCTCTAGGATGCACAACTTGCCTTCTGTCCAAGCTATGCAGCTGTTTTAACCCCAGCAGAAAGGAGTCTGATTCAGGTAATCCCACCTACTCCATATATATACGTGTGTGTGTGTGTGTGTGTGTGTGTGTGTGTGTGTGTGTGTGTGTGTACATTGCCTTTTGTAGTTTGCTTCATTTTGCTACATTTATAGTCTCATAACAGCCTGCAAATTGGAAATCATTTCACTACCAACATGATTGTGTAGAAAATGTAACATGATGTGAAAATTATGGAGCTCTGGGACTGGATTTTGTGACATTGATTTTAATTACATCAGACTGGCATCCAGCCTGGTATCAAGTCTGCATCAGGCTCAGCTTCAGGAATTCTTTATCTCCAAGCTGTGTACAACCCTGATTCCACCCTCACTGTTTTCCTCTGTTCTGCCTTTGCCTCTGGCTTGCTCTCCCCAGTTCTTGTCAATCCTAATTTTAACCATCTAGAGGCTAGCCTCCATCATCTCATTGACATGCTTCAGATCCATTCCTTTCTCTGTGTCCTACAGGATAACAGACATCTGCGGTCCCCTCCTGTCTAGACACAACCTACTCCATCAACTTCACTCTCCTTTCTTATCTCACCTTTCCCAGTGCCCTCTGCCCTTCTCAATCCTTCAGCTTTTGTCTTTCAGCTACTTAATGTCAGCACCCTCCCCTTCCCATCTGGGAAGTCCTGTCTTCCCCTCACAGGTCAAATCAGATGCCACCGTCTAGAGTCTCCCCAGTGTCTCCTTACAAAAGGAACTGCTCTGTCCCACTTCCCTCCAATGCAGCACAAGGAGCTGTGTTCCCTCCAGACCTACCTGAGATGCTTTCAATTCTGACTCACATAGTGCAGAGTGGTTTTTCCATCAGGAGTGTTGTCATGGAGGTAATTCCTGTGCTCTGAGCATGGTTGCTCAATCCCAGTGGGCAATGAAGTTACTCATCTCCAGGAAGGGGGAGGGGGCGGGGGAGATGGCAGAAGGGAAAGATCAATGGTGAGAGTGAGTGTGCCCAGGATACCCACTCTGCCTCATGGCGCCTTCCTCCCATTATCTCATAATTCTCATCATCGCTCTACAGTAATTTTGAACAAATGCTTCTGCACTGATTGTCCCTGTGTAGTGCTTCAATGTCTATTACCTGAGAACCTTTGTCACCCTGATGTCCTGTGCCATCCCTGTCCTCCAAAGAAGTGTCCAGGGCTACCCATGTTGCTGGATCCTCTCTTCCCCAGGGAACAAAAGACAAGCCTCTTGCTTACTTGTAACATGAATAAATAAAAGACCCAAAGACTGATATTGAGGTTCAGGCTTCAAGCTGAAGATCAGAAAAGCAAAGCAGCTGGCCACTAGCTGTTACCTCAAGCTCAGGCTGAATGTGGTGATCCTGCTGCCTCTCCTCAGCATTGCTGGAGAACGAATGCCTCTCTGAGACCTTGCTTCTGTCTTACATACTTTCCTAATGTTGGGATTAAAGGTGTGAGCTATAATTCTCTTTTAGACTGATTCACTCTTGTGTAGATACAGGTGGTCTTGGACTCACAGAGATTCGCTATCTCTTAATCCTGAGTCCTAGAATTAAAGGTGAGTACCACCACCTCCTAGCTTCTAGCTGCTGGGAGTAAAGGTGTGTGCCTGGCTTCTGTGGTTTGTGGCTGACTTTGCTTTCTGAATCCTCAGGCAAGCTTTAATAAATCATAAATAATATATCTCTACACTTACTGGCCCATCCAAAGTCTTCACCACAGACCCCACTCCCTTGAAACCTGCTCTTAGGTTGCTGTGAGCCCAGTGGTGCAGGCAGCTCTCCAATTCAGACACTCTTTCCTTTGCTGCCCAGCCCAAATCTCATTCAAGACCCAAACCTCATATCCTCCTGCTCTAAGGAAACTGCCACAGGCTATGGGGGAGGGACACCACCTACACAAGATGATCCTGGTGATGAGGGGCAGCCACCATATCCATTGGAGACGAATTTCACTCATGCCTTACACTAGCTGCTGTCTTTCTGAACTGATGATATGGAAACATCTCATATACATTGATTACAATCTCAGATAGTACTGCAGTATTGCTCATTTTGTGAAAAGCTTTCAAAGCTCACAAACGCAAAGCCCAGCAAAAGCAGCAGACACAAAAGAGGACACGTATTACATGATTCCATTTATATAAAGTTCAAAAACACTCTATTGTATTAAAAATAGTAAGAGTAAGGACTGGCAAGGCGTAGGTGGGGATTCTGGGATAATGTTCTGTTCCTTGATCCATGCTACTCACTGCATAAGTTTTGCTCGAGAAAGCTTGAAGAATCATACATGTGTGATCCGTGCACAGTTTAGGATGTGTGTTCTGCTTTGATTGAAAAGCTGAAAATAAGAAAAATGAATATGCAGCATTATGATAACTGCCCAATTACTAATGTAAATGACACACAGTCCTTTTTGGATTCAAGGACCTTTAGTTTGAGTAGAGTTTAATTGTCATCAGCTAAGGTAATTACCCACGACTGTACAGTGCCTACAGTATGGGGTGTACCAAGCTACTAGGTGGGGACTCCAACCAAAGGTAGGGCTGGGAGTGGTGATGCACTCCCCGTAGACCAGCACTCAGGTGACTGAGAGCAGGAGGACTGTGGTTTTGAGACAAGTTTTTGTAACATAGTGAGACCCTGTCTACAAACCAAACTGCAAAACCTAAGGTGGAGTGGTATGCACATGCAGGCTGGCTTTGCTTGGGGAAGGAAATCCAGTGATGTGGCTGACTGTCTTAGTCAGAGTTTCTATTGCTGTGAGGAGACACCATGACTTTTATAAAGAAAAACATTTAATTGGGGCTAGCTTCAGTTTCAGAGGTTTAGTTCATTATGGTGGCATTCGGATAGACATGGTGCTACAGAAGGAGATGAGAGTTCTATCGACTACATCTTGATCCACAGGCAGCAGAAAGAGAAACTATACTGGACATAGCTTAAGCATATATGTGACCTCAAAGCCGGCCCCACAGTGATGCACTTCCCCAAACAAGACCATACCTATTCCAACAAAGCCACACCTCCTAATAGCGCCATTTCCAAGAGGGCTATTTTCTTTCAAACTACCACACAGACCTAAGAGGAGTTCCCTATGACTAAGTGTTGAAGGAATTCCTGAATCTGTCTCTAAGCCCTTCCATTTTGTTTCTTATTTACATTATACTAAGGGGGTGGATTTCATCCTAAGGCAAAGGACATAGCCAAGGCACTTCTCTGTGTCAAGACACTGGGAACAGCATACTTGAAGAGATTGGCAGGCAGCAGGGCCTGGTTGAGAGAAACCAGACAGGAACTAACTGTCACCCAAGATAGACATCTAGCTCTTTCTCTGCTTAACTGAGAAAGATCAGAAGTCCTGTCTCTCTGTGGCCTGACTTTCCTCACTTAGGTAGTGAAATGTCTGTCCTGTTCTGCCAAGGTCCTAGCTAGCTCCTTCCAAGATCCTTTGCTATATTTAGGGTGCAAGTCCTTCATGTAGAGATTAAGTGGAAAAAATGGGAAAAATGGAATCATAAGTTAAATGCTGCCTTCACTGATTTTTTTTATAAGTAAAAGGACAGCCTTTCTGAGTTTTATTTCTAAATTTTACAGGAAACTAAATATTACTTAAGTAGTAATTAGGGAGACAGAGGTTTTTCTAAAGCCAGACCTTTGTGTGTTTTTAATCACTAATATTATTAATTTCCATAAAATATCAGTAAAAATCATTGCAACTTGACAGAATAACTTCTATAAACACTTAAGTATGATGTATTACTGTGGTTTGGGTCATTAAAATAACTATTAGTTTCTCATTATTTCCTAATTTTTATGAACCTCACAAACCTATCCCATCATGCTCTATTCCAGTCAAGAAAGAAACCAACCCCAAGGGTCTGTGAACATCCCGGTGAATCAGGTTGGGTTGGAGTGTGCGTCATTGTTTTGTTATTGTCGACATCAAATGAATACTCAATGACAGGAAACAAAAGAGATTCCTGTGACCTGATTTTCTTCTGCCTGGTCAGTTCTTGTGACTTAATGGCTCCATCTATGTCAATCTCCTCTGTGATTGAATGGTATACACTAAATCTTAGGCATGGTGCCCATGAAGAGGAAGGGGGAAAACAGGGAAAGCAATGAGAAAGGAACCTCCCTAAGATATCTTGGTACTGTTAGAAAATGGGTTCAGAGCACCCACATGGTAACTGACAACCATATGTAACTGCAGTCCCAGGAGATGCAGGACCCTCTTCTAGCCTCCTTAGAAACTGTGTGAGTGAGGTACACATACACTCAGGCAAAACACCAGTACACATTTTAAAAAGTTTAAAAAATATATATCGTCTGAAAGTAAGTAATGCAATAAATTTCTTTTATTTTTGAGATTATAATGTAATTACACCATTTCCTCATTCCATTTCCTCCTTTAAAGTCCTCCAATATACCCCTTCAAGCTCTCTTGCAAATTCATGTCCTTCTTTTTCATTAATTGTTGTTTTACACACACACACACATGTGCATGTGCACACACACACATATATTCCTAAATACATAAATATACCCTGCTCAGTTGGCATAATGTTACTTGTATGTTTCGGGTCAGAGCATTGGGTATCAGATAACCAATTGTTGTGCTCTTCCATGGAAAAGACTTTCTCTTGTTCTCAGAATTTCTTAGTTGCCTGTAGATATTTTTGTTTAGGATTGAGGCATCTTGGCCTTTCCTCTGTCCACTTTAGCATATCTATTGTTATTCTTGTTCGGTTCATATTTAGACAGCCATGTTTGTGAGAGTTTATGGGTGTAGCTTCTATTGCTGAAGATACTATGAGCTTCAGACAACGGATCCAGATACACCTAATCTGGAAACTGACCTGAATGCCTTCCACTAAGGATTAGCTTTCATGGTACCAGAATGTTGTAACACAATAAATAAAACATCCAGAGACTGCTATTGGGATTCATGCTTTAAGCTGAAGATCAGAAAAGCAAAGCAGCCAAACCACTCACTTTTACCTCTACCTCAGGCTAAAAGGGCTGATCCTGTCTTCAGGAGCTCTAGCGGAGCCTCAGACTGCTTTCTCTCCTCAGTGTGACTGGAGAATCAATGCCTTCCTATCCTCAATGTGGCTGGAGAATCAATGCCAGCTCTGAGACCCTGTTTCTGTCTTAAATACCTCTCATGAGTCCTGGGATTAAAGGCATGTGATTCCAGGTGCTGAGATCTTCTTTGTGTGAGCTGTTTCTCTTTAGGACTGGATATATTTTGTGTAGCTCAGTGTAACCTTGAACTAACAGAGATCTGTCTACCTCTACCTCCCAAGTGGTGTGATTAAAGGTGTGTACCACCACCGCCTAGCTTCTATAGCTAACTAGTGTGGCTGCTTTGCTATTTTTTATCTTCAATGGCTTTAATAAATCATAAACTATATATCACCACAGAAGGTGCCATGAAAGCTTCCAAATCAGGGAAGCAACCAACAGTTCTACCAAGTGATGATGCCAATGAACTCCAGCAACCACCAGTGTGGCATGATAATCCTAAGGATGCAGCAGTGGCACTCATACCTTACTGGTAACCAACAGCTCTCTAACTGGACTTAAGGCTTATTCAACAAGAGATAAACCATGTCCTGGTACTGGAAATATAGCCAACCAGGTTTCCCAGGGCTCATGAAGTCACAGGTCTTAGAGGTGAACCTACAAATGTTCTTTATTAAGCCAGTATAAATTCTAATGACATTATAAATATTTATCCTTACAGACAAAGTGTAGTTCTCAACCCTCATCAAAGAAAAGAAATTCTCTTTGCAACATTTGTAGAACATTTCAGAAAACCACAACTATCAAAACACAGAGCTGTTGGAACTGGGCTACATATACAACAGGATCCCTGCACCCAAGGCTCAGGCACCATTTTAGAAGAGAAAGTAGAAAGATTATATATGCTAGAGGAATAGGAACTTTTCTGTGAGATTGTGTTTCCTAGAAATGGTAGAGAAGCTATACCCATGACATCTTATCAGCATGGCTGCCTAAACAAGACCTGGACAGTGATGACACCAAGAGACATGCTAACATGAAGGGGACATTTCTTGAGTCCTCAACTTCAAATAAATGACTATGAGCAACTGAGAAATGCTTAGGGAATGCTTAGAGCAGCTGAAATATTCTTTCCCAGAAAAGATCCCTCCCGTGTGTGTGTGTGTGTGTGTGTGTGTGTGTGTGTGTGTGTGTGTGTGTGTGTGTGTGTGAATGACAATGGGTAAAGAAAAAGATGCTGTGGATTTGAGAGAGAACAAGGAAGGGTGCATGGGAGGGATTGGAGAGAAGAAAGAAAAGAGTTACGTAATTATGATTTCAAAACAAGTATATAAAACAAATTTAAAAATTGGATTCTTTACTGTCACTCCTACTACAATATTGTTTGTTATGAAGAATTTTTTTAGGAATTTAAATACCATTACTGCAGAATGTTATGGGGAAAGCAACTCCATTAGAATGAGACCCAAAGATCTTGCATCTGAAGTCAAGAATTCCCCCCAGGAGACAAACATAGTTATCAAGAATCATGAACACTCTAGAAGAGGGATGAGTTGCACAACCAGCAACTGCCTATGGTCAGGACTCCTGAACTCAATTCCATTCTCAGAAGATTAGTGTGGACAGCCACACTGTTCACTGGAGAAGCATAGCTGGATGCAATAAGGTCCTGTAATTTCAAATGTCAGTCTGGTCCCAAGTAACCCCAGAGCTCCACTTTGGCTGTCAGGAGTGATGCTGCCACTGTAGAAAGGAAAGAGTAATTAGTTTCACCCTAGGAGAGGTGCAATACTGTGATCAGGTGAGATTTTCAAAGCAGGTGCTTTTAAAATGGCTTAAGGAACAGATAGAGATTTCCAGACAGAGAAGAAGATATGGAAATTAATTTCTTGGGCAAAGGGAAATGCAAACATGAGGACAACAGCACAAAGCACATGGGCATCAGGAATGGTGACAAGATGAGCCGTCTCAGAGATGGCGGTGTAGTGGAAGAAGGCTGTTGGATTAGAGAGCGGTGGTAGATACAGAAATCCCTTAAGCCCCCAACAGGAGAAAATGTGACTATGAATGACACATTTAGCAGTAAAAAGTATACTTTCATTTACTTACTATTGACTTATTTATTTTGAGATCTTGGTATGTTGCCTAGCTAGACTCACACTCCTGCCTCAGGGGCTCTGGCCTTACATCACCATGCTTAGCAAAAGATACACATTTTTAAAAGAATCACAGATTTATCCTATTACTTAACTTACTCATTTACTGTTTATGCAAGCACGTGTGCATGTATGTGTCACGCCATGGGTGAGTCAGTTCTCTCCTTCTAATGTGTGTCTTCCTGGGATGGAGCTCAGGTTGCCAGTCTGCACCTCTACTTGATGAGCCCTCGTGTTGACCTAAGAAACATAATTTTTAAGTAACCAGAAAGGTTTAAAAATAATCAGGTAGAACATTTAGAAACAAAGGATACTACTCTACTTTTTAACTTTTTAATTGCTTTTTATTTACCTTCTAATCTCTACACACTTTTTTCACTGTGTGTGTGTGTGTGTGTGTGTGTGTGTGTGTGTGTGTTTGTAAACTTATTGTTTGTTTCCCTATTTTGTCTCTTTAAGGGGAAGTAACTCCTCAAGAGGATATACTTGCTTTATTCAGAACACTCAAGAAGCTGAAACAACACAGGCCACCCAGGGACTTCCCGAATAAATGTGCTGAATAAATGAAAAAATTCTGCAAATAATGTAACACACAGATATAAAGACATCAAATATCAAAGATGTTTAAATATTGAGGACAGAATGAAGTTTAGCAAGCATGCTTACATCCGCCTGGCTAGTGATTTTCATCGGGTTTTACATCAAAGTCTTTGATCCCCTTTGAACCAATTTTTGTGCAAGGTGAGAGATGGAGATGAGGTTCATTCTCCTGAATGTGGAAGTCCAGTTGCCCAGCACAATTTGCTAAAGAGACAATCCTTCCTCCAGCATGTGCGTTTGGCAGCTTTGTCAACAAGTAGGATGTTCTGTTCTTCCAATCTAATGGTCCATATGTTTGTTTATGTACATGAGCAGTACCCTTCCATTCTGTTTTGTAACTGCATATGATAAATAGTGAAGCATATTCTTATTAGAATAGAAATATTTAAAATGAAATGTAAGTAACTTGAACAACAGGCATGCGGTAGGGGGTAACAGGAAAGTGATGGCATGTAATCTTGGTGTGAAAGATGATAGTGGCAGCAGAAAATGCCATGAAATAGCAGTTAGAAAGAAGAGATGGGAAGCCTATGTGGCAGAGCAATTCAGGAAGCACAGCAGCTCATTGCTGGATCCGCAGGAGGCTGTGGGAGTAGGAAGCAAGAGGAGCCTGTAGGCAGTTCAGAGCCACAGCCCTTAGGAGACAGAGAGTGACTGAAGAGGAGGGAGAGGGTCAGGGTGACCGGCATTTTCTCTCAGGCCAGTAGAAGGACCAAGAGTGAAGGACAGGAATGGGGCAGGTCCGAAAGGGAGTTCTTTGAGGGGTCCCTCTGCTCTTCTTGTCTGTCTCCTTCCTCTCCTCTGGAATAGGTGTGTGTGTGTGTGTGTGTGTGTGTGTGTGTGTGTGTGTGTGTGTGTGTGTGTGTGTAGCTCTCCCTAAAAAAGCAGCCCCTTTGTGACTCCACATTCAGAGGGTCCCCCAAGCCCTCAGCCACAGATGGAAAGAGCAGCTGCAATACAGTTAGAATAGGCATTTGGAAGGGAAGCTGCAGAGTGTCACAGTAAGTTTTACACTTTCATTGCTGGGTATATTTTATGCACTTATCCACCAACAAAAATAAATCTATGACAGAATGAGAACTAGAAAAATAATTAGCTTTACAAAATCCTCTTTAATAGCTCATGTCTGTTACCTGCTCTCAGTCCCTCATCCCTCACAGCCTGCCCTCAGTCCTCCTCCATCCCTCACAGCCTGCCCTCAGTCCCTCATCCCTCACAACCTGCCCTCAGTCCTCCATCCCTCACAACCTGCCCTCAGTCCCTCATCCCTCACAGCCTGCCCTCAGTCCCTCATCCCTCACAGCCTGCCCTCAGTCCCTCATCCCTCACAGCCTGCCCTCAGTCCCTCATCCCTCACAGCCTGCCCTCAGTCCCTCATCCCTCACAGCCTGCCCTCAGTCCTTCTTTATCCCCTTATATTTAGCCTTTCCGGTTCCTTTTTCTTCATGTTATACTTCACATATACATTTGTTTACACATACACCATTGGCCATTTATTTTATATTAGTGGCAGTAAATCCATTTAAATTTAACAGACTTGAGTATGATGTTATAAATTCATCCTTTTAGATTTTATTTCAATATATTGTGCAATATTGTGAGAAAAACATGATCTGAATTATTTTTCACAAAAATATTTCCTTGCAAAATCTTTCATTGGCTATAATATATGTATTTTTATTTTAATATAAAAACTAGGTGAGGGGCTGAGACTCAGCTGGTAGAGTGCTAGCTTTGTATGTACAAAGCCTTGAGTTTGATCCCCAACATCACATAGAACCAGATGTGGTGGTGAACACAAAAAGAAAGGAAGGGAGGGAGGGAGGGAGGAGGAGGGAGGGAGGGAGGGAAAAAGAAAAAGAAAGAAAGATGGAAAGAAAGAAAACCCATTGTGGTGTATCCCAGCACTCAGTAGATATAGTTAGGAGAATCAGAATTCAGGTCATCCTAGGCTACATACAGAGTGTGATATCAGCCTGGGCTATGTGAGACACTATGCTAGAGTGAATCTATTATACAGCACAGTCTGACTTTGAACTCATAATCTTCAAACTCCAAAGTGCCAGGATTACAGGCGTGCACCACTGTGCATGGCTCTCCTATAAATTATTTTCAGGCTTTGGGAGGGTTCTGATTGTGAATGGGATGTTTATGTGCTGTATGCTCATATACATGTATGTATGTATGTATGTATGTATGTATGTATGTATGTATGTATGTGCTTGCCTGTATACACATGGAGGCCAGAAGAGAACATCGGGTGTCGTACTCTGGCACTCTCTGTCTCACTGATCCTGGAGACAGGCTGATGGCCAGCAAGCCCCAGTGAGTCTCCTGTGTCCATCCTCACCCCCACAACCCTTCATTTCAGGCCCTGTGGGTACTGGGATCCACCATAATACTAGGGCAATAAGGCTTTTGCCCACTGCACTGGCTAATTTTATGTCAACTTAATAAAAGGTAGAGTTATCTGAAAGGAAGGAACCTCACTGAAAAAAAATTACCATAAGATCTGGCTATAAGGCATTTTCTTAATTAGTGATTGATCTGGGAGGGCCCAGCCCATGGTTGGTGGTGCCATCCTTGGGCTGGTGGTCCTGGGTTCTATAAGAAAGCAGGCTACATGGTTTGTGAGAAACAAGCCAGTAAGCAGCACCCTCCATGGCCTCTGCATCATCTCCTGCCTCCAAGTTCCTGCCCTATGTGAGTTCCTCCTCTGACTCCTTACATGATGGACTACAATTTGGTAAGTGTAAGCCAAGTAAGCCCTTCCCTCCCAAACTTGCTTTTTGGTCATGATGTTACATCACACTAATAGAAACCCTAGCATGCACTAAACCATCTCTCCGGCTCCATTTTTAGTTACTTTTCAATAGATTTTTTTTGTTTCAGTGTGCAGATGCTACTGTTTTTCGTTGAGCAACCTTATTTGTTTTGTCTCCATAAAAGAATTATTTGTAACTTGAAAAAGCATACTTCAGCAGTCTTGGTAGGAATCTAGTTTCTAATACAGATATTAATTTACTGGATGAAAAGAAGGAAGGATTGGGTCAATAGAAAGGAGGGAAACCAGAATTTTCATCAAAAATTCCCATTTCTCCACAGCCCTTATGAATTAGGTAAGTATGTGGGGAAATATTTACCCTACCTCATTCCCACTTACCCTGCCTGAGGAAATATAAAGGCCCTGCTATCACTTTTATTGAACCAATTTTTAAATTTATCCTGTGCTTAAGTTACCTCTGGGGGGGAAATGCATATTTTCACTTGTGGTTTTGAAATCATTTTGAAGGAAATGTGTGAAAATTTATGTAGCATAATGGGATAATATGATTCCACAATTATTTCTGTTACCTACCCCCAAACGATACTTGGGGAAAATTAAACCATCATTTTCTGATATTGAATGGAAGAAACTGCTTTCCCATTGTTGTTGACTGAGCAAACAAACATTGTTAAATTGAAGGGAAGGGAGCTCAATCACTGACTGTATTTATTTAAATTTAGTGGGGAACTCTTATGTGAAATCCTCCTTATTTTGCCACTCCACGGGCGGGCATGCAGCACTGAACCCTGATGTTCATGCATTTCCGTGCAGCTCTTGAGAACTATCTACTGGCTAAATCAGTTCACTTTACTCTCTTCTATAGCTGAGTGCCAGAGGAAAAAGATATCGTTTTTCCCTCCCTATCAAGAGTTAGGTAAAGAAGGGAGCTTTACAGACTATGTCCATATTAAAGTCTAGGGTTTTAAATGGCTGAGGCACAATGAAAATCACTTACATGTTGGTAGAGTGGCTTGTGATCAAAGCCAGGGGACTCCAAAAATGGTGCTTTAGTTAGATACTGACACTGAGCCCAAGAATGGGGTTATTCAGAAGTGATGAGGTCACTAGAGAAACATGAGGGTTTAGTACCAACGAGAAAGGAAAAGCATGGCCTGTTAGGTTCCTTCTGGATAAGATTAAAAGTGACCCCCCAGGATAACTGTCCATTTAATTGATTGCTCACTGCAGCTTCTCCTTCTGGCTCATTGTGCTGTTGTCATCTTTTTGTGTTCTCTCTCTCTCTCTCTCTCTCTCTCTCTCTCTCTCTCTCTCTCTCTCTCTCTCCCTCTCTTTCTCCTCTCCAACCTCAAAACCCAGTCTCATGTAGTCCAGGCCTCTAAATCAGTATGCAGATGCAGATGCCCTTAAACTTCTAATCCTTCTGCCTTCATCCCCTGAGTTTTGCGATTATAGGCATGTAGCAGTATGCCTAGTTTTAGGTAATGCTGGGGAGCAAACCCAGGAATTCATGCAGGGCAGGCAAGTATCTGCCAACTGAGCAACATACACCCCCAGACTTGTTTTTGACCTTTTGAAAGGTTTTATATTTGTTTTTCGGTTGTGTGTGTGTGTGTGTGTGTGTGTGTGTGTGTGTGAGACGGGGGTGGGGGTGGGAGGGTTGATATGTATCTGTAGAAGCCAGGGGAGCACACCAGATCCTGTGCAACTGAACTTACAGGTGCAGTCATGGGCCTCCAGATAGGAGTGCTAGGAACCAAATCAGAGTTCTGCAAAGAGCAGCACATGCTCTTAACTGCTAGGCCACCTCTCCAGTCATTAATATTTTATAGTTGTAGTTTACATACAATTTTTCTAAAATGTATCTGGAAGTTCCTACATAGGAAGGACTGTCCTTTTAAAATATCGTCCTAGACCACTTCCTAAATATAACACCAATAGCACAGACATTGAGAGCAACAATGAATAAATGGGACCTCCTGAAACTGAGAAGCTTCTGTAAGGCAAAGGACACTGTCAACAAGACAAAACGGCAGCCCACAGAATGGGAAAAGATCTTTACCAACCCCACATCTGACAGAGGATTGATCTCCAAAATATAAAAGAACTCAAGAAACTAGACATCAAAAGACCAAATAACCCAATTTTTTTAAAATGGGATGCCGATCTAAACAGAGGACTCTCAACAGAGGAATCTCAAATGGCTGAAAGTTAAGGAAATGGTCATTATCCTTAGCCATCAGGGAAATGCAAATCAAAACACCTCTGAGATATCATCTTACTCCTGTCAGAATGGCCAAGATCAAAAAACATCTATGGCAGCTTATGCTGGAGAGGATGTGGAGTAAGGGGAACACTCCTCCATTGCTGGTGGGAGTGCAAACTTATACAGCCACTTTGTAAATCAGTATGGCCATTTCTCAGAAAATTGGGAATCAACCTACATCAAGATCCATCAATACCACTTTTAAGCATATACCCAAAGGATGCTCACTCACATCATAATGACATTTGTTCAGCTATGTTCATAGCAGCATTATTTGTAATATCCAGAACCTGGAAACAACCTAGATGCCCCTCAACCAAAAATGGATAAGGAAAATGTGGTATATTTACACAATGGAGTACTACTCAGGGGTAAAAAAAAAAACCAAAAAACAATGACATCTTGAAATTTGCAGACAAATGGACATAACTGGAAAAAGCTATCCTGAATGAGGTAACCCAGACCCAGAAAGACAAATATAATATGTACTCATTCATAAGTGGATATTAGACATAAAGCCAAGGACAATCTGCCTATAGTCCACAATCCCAGAGAACCTAGGTAACAAAGAGGACCATAAGAAAGACATACATGGATCCACCTAGGAAAGGGAAAAAGACAAGATCTCCTGAGTAAATTGAAAGCATGGGGAGTTGGGAGGTGGGGTGGAAAAGGAGAAGGGAGGGGGGAAGGGGAGTCGGGGAAAATGTATAGCTCAATAAAAATAAATAAATAAAAACAAAGAAAAATGTACTTAACACCTCCCAAATAAAAAACTATAAATAAATAAAACCAAGAAAAATGTACTTAACCCCTCCCAAAAAATACAAAAATAAATAAATAAATAACAACAAAAAATAAAATATCTTCCTGAGGCCTGGGGAGAGAGCTCAGTCAATTTAATGCTTGACTGATAGCCATGAGCACCTGAGTTCAGTCCCAGAATGAATGTAAAGTAGCCATGTATGGAAGCATGCTCTTGCAATACACATGCTGAGGAGACTGGGACAGGTGGATCCTGGGAGTCTTTTGAAGAGTTTCAAGCCAATTAGAGTCTCAGTCTCAAAAAATGAGGTAGACAGCATCCTTAGTAAAGACAGCTGAGACTATCAACTGGCCTTCATGCTCACCAACACCCATGTGCACAGGCGCACACAGGAACATGGGCATGCACACAATGGCAATTGAAAACTAAAGTATCTTCCTGCATATCTCTCACTTGCTTGATATTAAATGCTGGTTGATTTGGGTAATGAAATGAAACAAAAACTAATTGTAATTTGAGAAACTGAACTTCAAAAAGGATTCTAATTATAGAAACAACAGATAACCACTGTAAAAACTTTGAAGATCACGGAAAAACTATAGAAAAATTCATTAAGTCTTCAAAACCCCTGACATCTCTCCTCTTTCCTGCTCCTAGAATATACATGACCTTGCTGTCCTTTTTGCTTATTTTTTTACAGGAATAGTTGTCAACCTGTGGGTCATGACCCCCAAAGAGGTCACATATCAGACATTTATATTATGGTTCATAACAGTAGCAATATTACAGTTATGAAGTAGCAATGGAATAACTTCATGATTGGGGGGGGGTCACTACAACATGAGGAACTGTGTTAAAGAGTCACAGCACCAGGAAGATTGAGAACCACTGGTCTACAGGGAAAATGACAAAACTGCCCATGAAGCCTCCACTGTTCTGCTTAATATCATCTTGACCTCTCCGCATCTAGACCTACTCTTCTGTAATGTGTCTTTTCTATCAGTGAACACCATGAATTCACTAAACACCATTATATTGCGTCTACTTATCTATTATAAATTATTCTTCTGTGAAGATTCATGTCTGTGTCATATCCATTATATATCATATTAACAATTAATCAAGTATTTTCTCTGATAATAGAAGATATTTGATAAACAGGAAGCAAAAATTGTAACTAATATTTTTTACAATCATGTATTGCATATGTTTCATTTTCGTGTAGAAAAAATTACTAGCCCCTGAGTCCGAAGTATGACTGAGAAATAAGATGCAGAGATTTTATAGGAATAAATATACACATTAGTCAACTGACTGATTTATTTTCTAAGCATGTAACACAGTTATAGAAAATCACAGTCTTAAATCACTTCACAATGGAGTAAACAAAAAGCTTAGCATTTATTATATGCATAATTTAGCATATCTCACTAAGTTACTAGGAAGAAATATGGCGAGAATTTTTGGAGACTCGGGAGAAGTTTGAAGGCAAGTGCATCATGGACAAATCTTATAAATGCTCAGTCCTCTGATACACAGTCATTGATGAGCTTCAGCCTCAGCTTTTCAAACTCAAGCACCACAGATCATGATTATACACTTAATCATGAGGTATGAGGCTGTGGCCATCTGTTATCGGCCAGCATCAGCTTTCTAATAATTCCATCACACTGAAACAAATGATGGAAAAAATCTCCAAACTAGCTCAGAACCTGCCATTAAATGGATTAGGTCACAGGCTAGTTGTTTCTACTCCTTTTCGTTGGTGAGGTGTTTTGGTAGCTAGTGATGTATTTTTGGAACACCAAATGTCTTACGGGTGGTAATGCATCAAAGGATCAATTAAGAAAGCCTTGGAGGGCCATTAATTGCATCATCTGTCTGTTCCAAATATGATCCTTAGCTCCCAGAGTAGCTTCTCATGGGCATTCAGACCAACAAATATGAGCAATAAAGAAAATAGCAAAAGAAATCAGATGGATATAGGCCATTGAGGGGAGAGATTGACAAGGAATCTAACTAAGACTTCTGCTCTAAAAAGTGTTTACAGTGTTCTCAGAAATTAAAACTATAATCCAGACCAGGCCTAAGGGGAACACCCTTAGGTGGACTCTGTGAGTTCAAAATCAGCCTGACCTACAGAGGAAGTTCCAGGTCCCCAGGGGCTTCATAGTCAGATCCTGTCTCAAAAAGAAACAATTGAAAAACAACTCTAATCCACCCTGCCTATAAATGCATCCAATTATTGCTCAACAAGGCCATGAAGACCGTCTGTCTAACGATGATGTTTAAGAAACACAATGGTCCATGCCATCAATACCAACCCCTCCCCACTACAATGCTTACCAGTTTATTTCATTACCTATGATAAAACAGTATTTTTAAACTAAATTCTCAAATAACTTATTGAATGCTAGGCTTTATCCTCAAAAAAAAAAAAAACCCAAAACAAAAAAAGACATAAAAGGAAAAATAATCTGTAAAACCAATAGCGGTTGCCTAGAAAGAACACACGTTTGTGCATGCTTTTCTGTCCACATATAGAGCTGACCTGTTTATTCCCCCGTCACCCTCCACTTTATTGTCTATGTCCCACAGGACATAGAAAGACACTTGCTATTCTTGGCCTTTCTTTACTATCACACCAGGCAATATTGTCCTGTTTTCCTCTGGGCCTAGCTGCACACAGAGAGCACAGTACAGTGAAATTAGGTTTGTCAAGTGGACATAAGGAAGAGAAGTGAGACACAAGAGGGACTATATTATTTAGAGAGCAGTTATGATGATTTGGGATCTGAACTAGCTAAGAGGCATGTGGAACAGAGGGAAAACTGACAAATTGGAGGTTCTGGGAAGATGGAGCATTGCTAAAATTATGCTGCAGCATTGGGTGGCAAGGTCAGAGTGAGGTGCAGGAAACTGAGATAATGAAGGAGTTTCAGGTACGTGTAATGGCCAATTCCAGGATATGATCAAAAAGTAGTGGCTGAGGTACAGTGTAGAATGCGATGGATGGAAAGGATTCAGGGAGCAGAGGCTGAGAGAATGGAGAGAGAGATCATCTGCGTTGTGAACCTCAGAGATAATCTGCACAGAGACCTAATCCTTGATGATCAGCAAAGCAAAATTGCTAAAGAGAATGACAGAATCGGGGACTAACATCAGAGAGCAGCAGTTAGGAATACCTTGAAGATGAACAGATACTGATAATAAGGACACGTTGGGCCAGTGGGCGTGGATGTCAAAGTTGGAGACAAGGGAAGAGGAGGAGCCTGAAACAAGACCCACAAGGTATAGGGAACTTTCCAAAAAGAAGCTGAAGATGAGGCAGGTTGTGCCAGTAATGGATGTTGAGCTTCAGATGAAACAACTGCAGAGATCCAGGAGTTTTGTAAAGAACCTGTGGGAGGTGAAGGCTTTGACAGTTAATCCTCACTGTCAATTTGATTGGCTTGAGAGACACCTAGGAGGCTAATAATGCACACCCTGGGGTGTGTTTATGACTGTCTTTTATTTCCAGAGATGACTTAGCCATGAGGGTATTGATAGGGTGGATAATTAATCTTTTGATGGATTCACAGTATGGTATTGTTAAGAGTGGCGAGAGGTAAAAGGATGGAAGTAATCACACTGTTTTGTGTATCTGAGTTCATTTTAGATTCCTAGGGCACCATCCTAATCCATGTCCAATAAAAAGCAATGATAGAAGAGTATCTGGTGCTACCAATGATGGTAATGATGAACATGGTGGTGATAGTGATGGTGATGGAGATGATGACCATAACAGTAGTGATGATGATGAAAATGACAGTGATGGTGCTGTGGTGGTGGTGTGGTGATGATGGTGGTGCTGTGGTGATGGTGGTGGTGGTGATGATGATGGTTCTGTGATGATGGTGGTGGTGCTTCTGATGCTGATGAAGGTGTTGATAGTGGTGATTTGAGACTTTGGGGCAGAGAACACAGACTCTTATCAGATCTTCCAGGAATGATACACTATAGATTTCTTGTAGTTAGTGTCTTTAATTCTTAACCACGTTACTATCTTGAGACTATGTTTTTCTGAGACAGGGTTTCTCTGTGTAGCCCTGGTTGTGCTGGAGCTCACTCTGTAGACCAGGCTCAAACTCAGAGATCAGCCTGTGTCTGCCTCCCATAGGCAGTGGTAATGTTTTCCTCGCTGTGTCTAACTCAGTTTTGTAATCTGCACTTACAGAAAATGGGCTCTGAATGCAGATTTAAATTCATGAATGAAATCTTCTTATAAGTTTTCTCAGGAAGTTACTTCAGCTAAACTCCTTCCTATTTGTTTTCCAACTGTCCCAATCCATAAATCCTCAGCACACTGGTGCTATTCATGGCACACTTTTATTATTTCTCCCGAGTCAATTCACTTCTAGATATTGGCTTGTTGCCGAGTTATCTCCAGGGCTGTCTGGGTTTTAATGCATTTGGCCACAGTATGCATCCTGTCTCTAGCCAAGGATGAGCTGATTATTTTGAATGAGGTATTATTGGTGGCAGAGGCCCTTCAATGCGGTTTGGTTAAAATCCACCTGTGATTCACTAATCTGACTTTGCATAAAAATTGGAGCCATTTGTGGCTTGGGAGCCTGCCACCTTCTTGCAGTTGTATGTGAAGCTTCTCTTCCCCTTGGGATGTTGGGGTTTTAAGCTGCTGGCTAAAGGGATGGGGGCCCTCAACAAACAAACACCCTACTGAAATAATGGTTTCTGTCATTGCTGTTGTTAGAGCCAAGGCTGATAGAACTTTTATAAGAAATGCTTTGGTGCATGAGAATTGCTTGTTCAACTTTTATTGTTCCCAGGCCTGCAGCAGTACTGCCTTCCCTAGGTGTCCACAGAGTCCACCAGACACAACTCCTTCTCCAGAATAAATCACTGAGTTAAGATTCAGAACTTGCACTTTCCAATTATAATTTAGACTATTCTCCTGTGTTGTAGTCAAAGCTAAATCTATTGCATGCCAAAATTATAACCTGTCTCCTTTCTGCTTTCCCATAAAAGATCCTTATTAATGGCTCCATCTCCCTCCACACTCATAAATACAATGGGGTCTCTGATGGAGTTGCAGCCAAAGCTTGAATTAAAGGATCACAAGTTCAGTGAGGATTGGAGGGTTTACTAAATTGGTTATTTGTGTGTCCAGTTAGATGTCCCCAGTCCTCAGACATATCCAAGTTTTCCAGGAGCCTGCATAGATGTCATTTAAAGTTATCTTAATCACCAACTCCATCAAGGACAAATTCTTTAAAAGGGAGTTACAGGCTATCCGTGAATTACCGTGAAAGCCGCATTGACATGTTTTGTCCTGGTATCTAAACCTCTTCTGAGAAAGTATTGGATGCATTTCATACCTTTTATTCATTTAAAATGAATGTATATTTTATTCATTCGTTCATTTACTATGTCCATACAGAGTGGCACACTGGCAGAGGTCAGGGGGTTACCTCTGCTCCCTCCTTCCACATGTGGATTCCAGGGACTAAATCAGGTCAAGCTTGGTGGCAAGTGCTTTTTTTGCCCACTGAGATCTCTGAGTGACCTGGACCCGATGCATTTTAAAAGGTACAAAGAGGCAAGCAAAGTCACATTTAAAAATACATACCCAATGAAGATGTATGTTGGAGAAATTAAACTGGACCAGAGAATCAAGCATTGTCAGGTGATAAGACTGAATGTCCTTGAAAATATTTCATCCCCACATAGTTCATCATTTTCTACATCCCATAGTCTCCTCTCATTTTTTTTCCTTAAGGCCTGTAAAGCATTATAATTTCACAACACAAGCAATAACAGCAGAGTTATATCTTTGCATGTTGTATGAATATGAGACTTTAAGCTTTATTTTATTTTTAATTATGTGTATGTGTGTATGTATTCGTGTGTCTGGTGGGTAAGAAGTGCACGAGTGTGCAAGTGCCCTTGGAGGCTAGAAGAGAACATTACATCTCCTGAACATGGAGTTTCTGGTGGTTGTGAGCTGCCCAACAAAGGTGCTGGAAAGGGAATTCAGGTCTTCCTCTTAATCACTCAGCCATCTCTCCAGCCCCTGGGATTTAATTCTTAAACAAAATTGTCATTCAAGGAACCACTGAGATCCTGTGTAAGTCTCATACATCTTTAAGGTAATTTATTCCTCAAATACAGGGAGAAGTAGAAAACATTTTCTTTTGTTTTCTCACCCATTTGTCATTTTGCTTTACTTTGGCCTCAAGTTACAAGTTACAGAGTGAAGGTGTAACATAGGAAGACCAGGATAGTAGCAAGGGAATGTGTCCTTTTGTATATCCTTAATGATGCTAGTGCTACTTTCCCTTCCCTAAACCTCTGCTGCTCAGACTGGGAGAGTCTTGAGATTGTGTTGCACCTGTCGCAGTGAACAGCTACTCATGCTTTTAAGCACAGGCAGACAACCTCCTTAGTCACTTACCTGGTCTTTTGGAGACAAGAGTATCACCCTGATCCTATCATCAAGCAATTCCAGGCTGAGATAAAACTGTGTTGTTAGGGGTTGTAAAAAGACATTTGTGAGGCACAGAACAAATGAGACCCAAAGGGCTGCATAGTCCTAAGAACAGGTTACACTTGGGCTTTTAATTTTTGAGTGGCATTTCTAATATTAAGAGACTTGAGCCTGGGTAGCGTGAATAAGCTAAGTGACTATTTCATAGAACTGAAAAGACTGTGCCCCTCTGTTGCCACAGCCTCTCCTCCAGACAGGTGACTTACAGGGTCTATCACTGCCAGCTCCCTGTGTGAAAGTGACTGGAGCCTTCACTTGCCCTCAAGGAAGGACAAATATAACTTTGAGGAACATATCTTTAAATAGCTTTTGGGAGAAGTTCGGCAGGGATCGCGGGGCTTAGGATGAAGCTGAGTTGTTTTTAACCTTTCCAAAAATAAAGGCTGGCAAGACTTGCTTTCTGAATGTTCACACTGAGTGGGGTCAAGAAATGAATGCTAAGGCTTTGCCCACTGCTCCTCACATCTGCGAACACAATAGTTGTAGGAAGCCTGGCTTAGTGAGCGGCTTTTCAGTAGGTATTCTTCAAGTCATCAGTAAAGCACTCTGATATGCATCAAGTCTATCTTACAAGGTTCTGTTGAGCATAGGTTTCACATTTAAAGAATGTATTACTACGTATGCAGAAGAGTCCCTGGGTATAGAGAAATGGATCAATAATGGGCCCAGCCATGTGGGGAAGTTATCACAAGCTCTCTATGAACCTCATTTATTCTTGTGGAGTGGTGGGCAGTGGACTTTTTCATCCGTCAAATGTGATAATCCTCCAGATCTATGAAGAGTCTGGATCTCCCCCCACCTTGTTTGTCACTCACAATTTCTCAAACAGTAGCACAAGGATCAAAGCTTTCAGGTCAGAGATGAAGGACAGTTATAGAAACAACAGTGTCAGCCAGTGACACGATGAAGGGCCAGGGGAGCTCATGGAGTGGATGGTGCTTTACTTCATTTTAACACACAGCTAGTATTTTTACTCTATGGAGGGTTTACTGCAACTTTTGAAAAATATAAATCCTTTAGGTATTTATACATATGAGTGTACATCTGTGTAAGACATTTCACCTTTAACAGCGAAGAATGGACTTCCTGAAGGAGTAGCAATTCAGACCAATGGGGCTGCAGAGAAAATTGTGAAGGAGGGTATCTCCCTGCCCCTGACTTCTAGACCTCTTTGCCTCACACATTTGTCAAATATCTGCTGTTGTTGTCGTTGTTGTTATTTGTCACCATTTTTGAACACTCACTAGCTGCAGCTTCATGATTACACCAGTGTGGTAAAGCCAAATAAGATGTGTACCAACTCCCTGGGTCTCCTTGGCTTGTAAAAACTTAGAGCCTAGTATGGACAACAGACAAGTGGACAGTGATATAACATAGAAATGTACCAAGTTGTGGCAAGAAAAAGCACTTGCCTAGCACGAGCAATGTCTTCAGTTTAATTCCCAGCACAGCAAAAATAAATAAAATGTTTGGGGTGTGTCCTTTGCTTTTTGAGGCAACATCTCACTTCAACACTAGCTGGCCTGGAACTTGCTACATGCTGGCCTCAAACTTACAGAGACCCATCTGCCTCCACCTCCCAGATTCTGGGATAAAAGGCATGAGCCACCATACTCAGCCTGGTTTTTGTTGTTGTTGTTTTTGAGCCATGCATGATAGCATATACAAATAGTCCCAGTGCTTAGGAAGCAAAGGCAGGAGAGTCAGGTGTTCAAGGTCATCCTAAAATAAATGAGTGTGAAGCCAACCTGAGCTACATGAGATACTGTTTATAAGCATAAATTTCAAAATAAACTAAAGGTAGAATTTAAACTTGACTGGATGGGCCCTGGCTTTAGTACCTCAGACTTTGCAATTCTGTTATCCTGAAGGTCACATAGTTGACATAGGGTCTAGTGTGTGTGGTGGGTAGAGTTGGTGTTACAGTCACTGTAATAGTCTCACTGTATATCCTATAACCACTTCTGTGACAGAGGCTCCTATAGGTTGTGTAGTCTTTCCCAAAGTCACTGAGCCTTGGAATGATGCAGGGGCCAAGGAGGGTGCTGTTTACTGGCTTGCTCATTATGGCTTGCTCAGTCTGCTTTCTTACAGAATCCAGGATACTAGGTCAAGAATGAAACCACTACAACCACAAATTAAGAAAATGCCCTACAGGTTTGCCCACAGCCTGATCTTAGGGGGGGGGCATTTTCTCAATTAAGTCTCCCTCCTCTCTGATGACTTCAGCTTGTGTCAAATTGGCATAAAACTAGCCAGCACAATTAGTATATAGTAAGTTCAGAGATGCTGGGTTGGGGACTAATTGTTCTAACATAGCATTTCCTAGTTTAATAGTTAACTTATCCTGCTTTAAAAATTAAAAAAAAAGCAAGATCAATTTGTAAGAGACTTTTATTCTTCTGAATGTTGAAAGATGTATGTTTGAAACATTATCACTGACCCCAGTCCCAGCTCCTTGGGGAAACTAGCCTGCATGCTGTGGTACCATGAAATGACTGTCACAGTGTCTTTACTCAGATGTGTTATACTCAACCATGCAAAGAAAACAGTAGGATTGGGGAGAAGGAATGGAAGACTTCCATGATTATTTTTAAATACATTTTAATTAAGATAGAAATATATCACTTCCCACCTTCCCTTTCTTCCCCCAACCCCTCATCTGCCACCACATGCTGAAATGGCAGCCTCTTTTTCTTTGATTATTATTGTTACTTACAATAAATGCATATACATATATGCATACATATATAAATACTATCTCCTGAGTCAGTTTTTGTAGTTTGTGAGTATATGGCTTCAGGGTTGACCCCTTTGTATTAAACAACCAATAAGAGGGTTCATCCTTGGGAGAGGCTAATTCTCCCTCTCCCAGAAGTCATCAGTTGCCTATAATTCTTTGTCTAGGGGTGGGACTCAGTGAAATTTCTCCACTACTGTGATGTAGAAGAGATCCTAAAGAAGGTATAGGATGTTCTGCCATTGGAGCCCTTGCCACTCTCAACAGTTCTTTCTCACTTTTCCTTAGTAAATCTGTTTGCTCTACCCACAAAAAAAAAGGTACAAAATGTTCTTAGAAATCAAGAAGCAAATTTGGGAACCATCATCTGCTATAAGTTTTTTTGAAGCACTATTTTATTTGGAATTAACATTAAAGTTATGTTTCACTTATTCCTCAGTGGCTAAGTCTCAACTTGAAAATAATTCAGGTTTTGAATATTTATTTTTGGTTCCCCAAAGAAGTAACAGGTTTTGAATGTACCGCCGGCAAATACATACTTAACAGACTACACAGGCAGCTGACAGCAAACATGTGCAGTGAGAAGACCCTCTTCCACACATAAAAGAAATAGACAAAGCTGGCCTATGCCAAGAAGGGACCACAGTTCTTTTTTTCTAGGAAATGTTCTCTTTGAGTTCTCCTGTCCTTGGGCTTTTCTTTAAGCCCAAGCCACAGATCTTAAGAATAAAATTAGATTTTGACTATGGGTATAGCTTGGTTAGTAATGTGCTTGCTTAATGTGAAGCAAACCGTGGGTTTGACTCCAATTACCTCCTAAGCTGGTCGTGGTGGCACACACTTATAATCACAGCACTCAGGAGGCTGAAGCAGGAGAATCAGTAAAAACTCCAATATCAAGTTTGAGGCCATGAAACCCTGGGTCAGAAGCAAGCTGGTCAGCCTCTGATGGGATAGGTTCCTCTGGCCCGAAGAATCAGCATGTATCACAGACTGAACTGTCTGTGCCCCAAACGCGCAGGCGGAAATCCTAAACCCCAAGACCTCAGAATGTGACAGTAGTCAGAGATGGTTTTTCAAAAACATAATGAAGCTCAAGTGGGTGACTGATTTAGTCGATCCCTAATCTAATATGAATAGAGTCCCTATAAGAAGAGGAGGACGAGTAGCATGAATAAAAAAAAAAAAAAACCCAGAGACAGATAGTGTGCTTAAAGCTGAAGACCAGACAAGCAAAGAGGCCAGCCACAAGAGAGTTCTCACCTCTCCCAATGCTTAAACTGAAGGAGTGACCCTGTTCTCAGACTGCATCTCCAGACTGCACTGCTCCTCAGACTGCCTAGACTGCAGACTGAATACACTGTCGTCCTGTCTCCACCCGCCTTATATTCCTCTCTAGTGCTGGGATTAAAGGTGTGCACCACCATTGACCAGCTTCTATGGCTGACTAGTATGGTTGCTGGGGTTAAAGGTGTCTGCCACCACTGCCTGGCCTGTATGGCTGACTAGTGAGCCTAGCTTTGCACTCTGCTCTTCAAACAAGTTTTATTTGTTAAATCATAAACAAAATATCACCACAAAGATGGTAGACAGGTACAAAAGGAAGGACATCTGGGGATTCAGGACAAAGGTACACACACACACACACACACACACACACACACACACACACACTTACCAAGGAGAGAGACCAGAGAAGCTGATAACTCTGCTCACACTTATAACTCAGACTTCCAGCCCCTGAAATTGTTTAAGCCACTCCATCTTCTAAATGTTGCTATAGTAGCCCTTGGAAACAAATGCTGGGGACTCCTACAACCCCAGAGCCTTAGAAGATCATGAACTCAACTCGTGTAATTTTAAGAAACCCATGGACTTGTTAATTCCTTCAACATGTTCTGTCCTTGTTTGGGTGCATGATGGATTCAGTTAAATGGCAAAGACAGAAGAGCTCTCAAATAGCTCAAAAGGAAAAGGAATTCACAGTTTAAACAGGAGACCAGCACACAAGGAGTTAACTTGAAGTGATGAGACTGAGAGACACAGGCACACAGTAGGATCTTATAGGTGATAAGACTGTGGGACACTCACAGGCACACAGTAGGGCAACCTCCAGTATATCTGGGGACCTGAGGATGGCCATTAGAGACTATCAGGCTATGGGTCACCCCTCACCAGCTCTTTAGGGGAGTAGATGAAAAGACAGTTCAGTGTTGGTAAATGGCACAGACAGGGAAATGGGAAAGAGACCTCAAAGTCAGGTGATGAACAGGAGTGACAGAGTTAGAATACAGAACAAGAGGGAGAGAGAAAAATCAGGGTCAGATCACAGAAGGCTTGCACGACAAATATGGATTTTGAAAATGAATGTGTGGGGAGTCACCAGAGATCTTTTTTTTTTTTTTTATGGAGAAAAGTCATGATCAGACTTGCTTTGAACATGATCCCCATCTTAGGCAAGAGGAATGCTACAAAAAGCAGGTAGGACAGTGGGATCCTGGCTGGAGGCAGGGCTACTGAAGTGCAGGAGGCAATCTGCTTTACAAGTCTTTCAAAGGTGGAATCAAAGCGGTCTGGTAACTCACCTTCGGAAATTAACACTTTCATATGAAGTAACGAGTGAAAGGGATTTCCAAATATTCCCATCTTCCCTGTGGCAGAAATCAAACACCATGCTTCCTTAGACATATGCTTGCTTACTGCTAGTGCAAGGAATACACAGCTGGCTTTGTGGACTTCTTAAGAGCTAACTTAAAGGGAGACGCATTTCTGGGGTTGTGTTTGTCTTGGGTTTTCCCCCTGAAGCACAGTATCCACTCGATAAAGTTAGAAGTGAACAAATCTCACTCCATCTCACTGTAGTACGGCTGGTATTTCTTGCATTGTGATTACCACGGCTGGTATATCTGTCATTTTTCTGGGATGCACTGCAGAAGGCATCTGCCCATCCTAGGTAACAAGAAGTCTTGAATGCTCCCTGGGTCTGATGGGATCTTTCGCAGTACCTGCTCACAGGGGTGATTCACTCAGTCTCTCTAGCCCATGGTGTCGTGGTCTGTAAGAGCCACACAGGCTGGTGAACAGCTCAGAGATGGAGGCAGCGAGCCCTGGGCACTAGGTTCCATTCTCAGCTCCACTACAAACAAAAAGAACGACAATAGCAAGATACCTAGGTTCTCTGATCCCTAAAATGCTCAGTGATCAAAGTCTGTAATTCTTCCTCCCAGAAAATTGAGTTACTTTGAATTTTAAAGTAAATTCCTTTAAGTTTTAAAAATAATTTAGTGAGGATCTGAGTTCCATTCCCAGCCCACTCTTTAAAGCCTGGTGTGGTGACAAGCTGGGGAGGTGGGGATAGGTGGATCCCTGGGCTTCCTGGCCAGCCAGCAAGCCTAGCCAAGTCCAGAACCCCCGGGATCCAGTGAGAGATTCTGTCTCAAAAACCAGGGTGGATGATTCTAAGGAAGGACACCAAAGGTTGGCTGCTTGCCTCCACACACACATGTGCACCAACCGCTATAGTTTAGAGAGGCTGAAACTGAAGGATTGCAGTGAGGTCGAGGCCAGCCTGCACCAGATATTGAGTTCCATGTCATCCTGGGCCACCTTGTCTCAAAAGAATGTTTTTTTCTTTCTTTTTTTTTTTCTGTAAAATACTTCTTGAAAAGTTCAGAATGATATTTGGATGCTTGGCGACTTTAAGAATTAAAGCATCCCGCACATTCAGACACTGACCTGCTGTGAAGAACTGGGACTCAGGAACCGCACTTAAACGCCCTTAGCAGCTGTTGTCTGCTAAGCCTGACAACAGCGAATTAGCAATGCTTTGGAAATATGGAGAGCTGGGCGTGCGTAAAAACTGATGCCGGGAAGACTAACAAGTCGACGATTCCTTTTCCTTTCCTAGGACACTTGGGTCTGCAGATGCAAGGGGGTTCTGGGGCTCCGGTAGAAAGGAGAGTGGAGGGAAGTTTCTGCTGTTTCTCAGCTCCCCACCTGCTGGTCTGTCTGCTTCCTGCGCCGCGCAGTCTGCCTAGGGACTGGTCCTCCCTCCCCTCCCTCCTCCCTCCTTCCTCCTCCCTCCTCCCTCTCCTCGCAGGGAAACCACGCCGTCTCGCCGCGATGCTGTCGGGCCGGCAGACCGCGCGCAGCCGGCATCGCAGCCGCGGTGCCCGAGCTCCGTTGCAGGTCGCGCGCTCGGCCCGGGCGTCCCCGTCGCCGCGACCCCCGGGGCTTGTCGCGGGGCGGCTGGGCTGTTGACTGCGGGCCGCGCCGCGTTCGGTCGCTATGTCCACCAAGGTCAGGAAGTGCCGGGAGCCCGCGAGGGTGACCTTGCCTGCGCCGGAGGAGGAGGAGGATGGCGAGGCCGAGGGAGCCGAGTCGCAGCGCCGCCGCCGGGGCTGGAGGGGCGTCAACGGCGGGCTGGAGCCGCCCTGCCAGCGCGCGCCGCCGTCCCCGGGGCCCGACGCGTGAGTACCGGAGCGCGGCCGAGGTGGGCAGGCGGGACCGGGATCGGGACCCGCTAAGCGAGGCGCCGTTCTGCTTGCCCGGCTGATTCGGGCTCGGCGCCCCGGTTCCGCTGAGCCCGGCCCAACCGTGCTCACTGGCTCACGTGCACGAATTGCCCACGGACGGTCACCGACGGCGGGGATCGGGGAGAAAGAGGGGCCACCCAGACTAGGACCTCGGAACTCTAACCCCGAGCTACCTAGAGGTCCTGGACCCTACTGTGTGCGCACGACCCGCAGCTGACCCGCGGCGGGTGGCGGGCCCCCTTCACCTCTCGGGTCCTCCGGGGTGGAGGGCAGGTGGTGGGGCACGGTGCGGTGCGGAGTGCACACAGTGGGAGGAAGGCTTCCCCGACGGTGCATTCACACCCAACCCCCGAGGGCAGCGGCTGTGAGCTTAGGGGCAATTTGGGCGGTGGTTCCCAGAAGGCACAGGGCCGGTGACTCTTCCCCTTCCCTCAAGTCCTGACTTCTTCTCTAAGTCTCCTCTTTCTTTTCGTTTCCTCTCCACCAAGTTGCAGTTGACAACCAAGTGAGTGAGAAAGAACCGGTTCATTTCCAACATTGACAGCAGCCAACCAGCTTCCAGAGGCAAAGATGCAGAGAGCGCTGCTCTACTTTCCCTAGGGGTGCGCTGCACGTGTTTAAAAAAGCGTGTCCTGGGAGGAAGGGTCTTGAGCCTGGGGATCCACCTCGGTCGTGGCTCTGCCAGCCCTTGGACAGGTGGCTTTCCGTCCGGGCACGGGCTCTGCAGCGCCGTCTACTGCCAGAAGCCTGTCCACTGACGGTCCGTAGCTTGGGGCTGTCCGACCCGCGGAGAACTCAGGCCTGAGCCAGGCTCTGTGGGACTTAACAGGCTGGTAGGGAACATAAACAGAAATCGGTAGCTAGGAGCAGATCTTTCAGGAAAGGCCCCGATTAAAATTAGCTGCGCATCCTGGCGGAATTCAGTGACTGGTGAAAGATCGTGCAGTGGAAATGTCCCAGGAAATGGAGAGAAGGAAGGAGCATCCTTTGGGATTACATCCCCGTTAACAGTTGCCTCGCTTCCACCCTCTAAAGTTTCAGAACATAGTCTACTTTTTCTTTGTGCCAAACTGGGTTTTTATGAACATGTATAGCTTCTTGATTTGTTTTGTTTTGTATTAGCCGTTTCTTCTTTTTAAAAATATTTATTTATTATGTATACAGCATTCTGCTTCCATGTATATCTGCACACTAGAAAAGGGCACCAGATCTCATAACAGATGGTTGTGAGTCACTGTGTGGTTGCTGGGAATTGAACTCAGGAACTCTGGAAGAGCAGTCAGTGCTCTTAACCTCCGAGCCATCTCTCCAGCCCCCAGCTTCTTGATTTTTACAAAATTATTCTATTACCTTAATTAACGAGTAAATAGGACACTTAACACTGTTGTCCGTGAAAGTAGGACAGATTAGAAATTATGGCTCTCCCCTCTGAAGTTTGAGGTCGGTTACACAAAGCCCGGGAGTGGGTTCTTTTGGTGGAGGCTCACTACCTGACTGCTGTAATCACTCCTTTCCCACATCCACCGAATTCGAACAATGCAACAAATGTGTGGTTCCTTATTTTTTAAGGTTGAAAGGACTTTAAGGAGCAGTGTTTTCTTGACACTTGGTGACATTAGAGACTGGCTTGATACCTGCTTCAGGGAGCAGTTCTGTTCCTCCTCTTGTGTTGAGTAAAGTCACTATGTCTCTGTGTCACTGCTTAAAGGTAAATGGTTCAGCCTTGGACTCAGAGTAGCATAGATAACCTAGCAGAGCCAAGCCCCAGGGTCTCATTCAGTAACCTAGTGATACAGCTAAACTTAATGCTAGGTAGAACGCCAAGAATAGGGTCCTGCATTCTTTTCAAGTCCTTAGCTTTCATTTGCATATCACTTGCATACATGTGATGGGTTTCCTCAGATCATCTTCTTACCTTCTTTGTCATTTCTCTCCTCCCCCACCACACTCCCCTGTGCTGTTTCCCCACTCCACTGGTTCTGTCCCTTCCTCTAGTTTCCCTTTCTACTTATCGAATGCATCTCATTACTATATTTCTCACACCCCTGAAGATTTCTTCCTCTCCACTCGTAATCCTCCTTGTAGTTTGGTGATAGAATCATCACACACACACACACACACACACACACACACACACACACACTGTTGCTTTTGTTTGGTCCACATTCCAGATTTCCACTTGGAAATTTTAAGAGGGCTGGAGGGGGGAAGGTACCATTTGTTACATCACACATCACAGTGAAACATCTTTATCCTTTGAGGGAACTCTTGGTTCAAACACTGGGCCAAACAAAGCTGTTCTATCTCATTTGTTTGCAAACTAGGACCAAATAGCATCATCAGAGAGTACCTCACTCATGAAGTTTTCAATTATGAAATGTATCTGATAAACATGGAAAGGGTTAGAAGTGTGTTCTCATGAGTCTCTGCTCAAAGATGTTCTCAAGGGGACCCATGTGCAAAGTGCAGGCATGATACAATACCCCTCAAAGATGGGGAAGGAAGCCTTCCTCCATGTGTGAGGCAGAGTGACAAAGAGGCTAGGCATGGACAATGATGCCTTATAAGTCTGAAGAAAATGAGTGTTAGTTAAAGCCAAATGAAAACAGAGCTGTGAAGCACCAAGTAAAAGGAGAGAGGGATATTTGTTTGTGGAGATGTTAAAGAAACCAATATGGGCTTGAAGGATTCGTAGGATGAGACAGGGTGGGCAACTAGCCCCACCCCTAAGACTGCGCATGTTTCAGGAACGTGTTAGTTAACTGAGTCTGGTTGGAGCATGGGGTGTGTGAAGGAGAGTGTGAGATCTGGAGACATTTTGATTCTGGGCATTATTGTGAAAGGCCTTGTGTATCAAGATATGGCAGTAGGGAGTCTTAGATTGTTTAAGAGCAGAAGCAATGTGATCACAGTCACTGTGGGCAGCATGCACTGAAGTGGCAGCTGACAGAATATGCAGGAACAAATTAGGAGGCTGCTGTCACTGTCAGAGCTGAGCTTGGGATCTGTACAGGGCAGTGTCAGTGTGATAGATGGAGACTGGAAGAGAGAACATGCAAATGAAATCTAGGGGATTTTTTTTTTTCAGTGTCCTCTGCATGAAGAGTTTTTAAAAGAAGCTGGACTGGGGTAGTTTGGGTATCCTAGCCTGGCTAACCAGGGCTGTTGATGCCATTGTTGGAAAGAAAGGAACTGTGAGAAGGTTCTGACTTCTCAGATGGTTCTCATCATGGTGTCCAGCAAGAGATGGAAATTCCAAGCAGGGACTCGGGAGAAGGTGAGAGCTGACTGTCGGGGAGTTGTTCAGGAGTTGTGTGCTCACCCCACTGTCAAAAGACCATGAGGAGAGAAGCAGAGGGAGTCTAAACTAGGGAAAACTGTTCTAATGGAAAGGAGGAGGAAGAGGGTGAAGGTCAGGGCAGTGCTAACTCTGGGCTGCCTAGAAAATTCCAGGAAAATGGAAACATTGACAGATTGGTGGCAAAACCTCAAGACAACAGATATTTATGAGTCTGCTGTAAACACGAATGGATCCTAGTATGTGTAAGCGAATACCAGCAGAGTTATTGCAATCCTCAGGATGCGTTCATTAACAGAGGCAGACTTCTAGAAAAGAGAGCTTGTTATCATGAAAATAACAGTTTGTGTTTGTGTATACTTTGGCTTGAGTCACAGCTCCTTAGAGCAGGTTTTGTCACTGTCATTGACAAATGAGGAATCGGCACACAGCCACATAATTTCTAAAAGATACTAAGCAAGTCAATGTCAGCTGTTGATGCTCAGCCGTTTGAAAGGGTGGGCTGAGGACATGGTGCTTCATATCCCACACTATCTAGTTGGGTGTTAGTTTCCGTGGTTTTGGTTATGGGATAAGAACCTATCATGGGATTGGCTTAGTTCTCAGATTGTAAGTTCCGCCTCCTCCCAATGCTGGAGATGAACTCCAGGTTCTCAAGTGACTACTGAGTCTCTCTAGACTGTGGGGAAATTCTTACTGGGGTTATAAAGGAAAAGGCAGGTTCCCTTGCAGTAAGTAATTTTCAAGTAGAGCACAGAGTGTCACTAAACTTAAGACCTTTAATAATTTGACACTTTTCATTATACTATGGGTTTTGTGCCATAGAGGCACAACTTCATCATGTTGTAAGAGAGAGTTGTCATTTTGCTAGCTTGTTTTAAATTATTTTTATACTGTGTCAAATTAATACACAAATTTAGCTTTGCATGTTAGAAAGAAACTAAAAAGCTTTTACGAATGGCAAGCCCCAGCATCCCCTTCATCCTTCTATCTTCCATCCGCTCACTCCACCTCCATCCACTCCATTCCGCCGCACCTTCAACTCCTCGTCTGCTGACATTTTGTTACGCCAGCATCGACATACCATCAGAAATCTTGAGAAGTTTTGCTAACATACACCTCTTATTTTCCCCTCATCTTCCAAAGCGTGATTTGTTACAATTTCTGGCCAACATCTTAAAGTCTTCATTATTTAGTCATGCAACCATATTACTTTTAGCTAACGGATAGTATAATATGGCTACATTTCTTTTATAGTTCCATATTTTTCTTGAAATAACTATTTGTCACATTTGGGTTTTGGTTCTTTAAGTCTCCAACTGAGAGGGTTTTCCTGAAAATATTCCTTCTAGATTTTTCTGACTTGCTAGTATGGCTGCTGGGATATAAGGTGCATATCACCTCTACCTAGCTTCTATAGCTAACTAGTGTGGCTGGCTTTGCATCCTGAACCCTCAGGCAAACTTTATTAAATCATAAACAACACATCACCACACCCATATATGCTAAGGACAAGCATTTCCACTAAGCTCCACCCCCAAGGCCTGGCTAGCCATTACAATGTTTATTTCTAAAACCTCTTTTCTTTTCTTAAGCGTGTTCTCTTTTTTTGTAGAATTTTTTTTCTTATTTCAGGGATGTGTTTTTTAAAATTACATTTCTTAAGGTAGGGGGGGACTGGGAAATTATAAAACCACTGTTAGCATTGTGGAAGTGGACAGAAATTCTTGCTGGTTGATGCCTGCTCTGGAATGCCCATAACTAGTGTGTCTTTTTTCTGTGTCTCCAGAGAGTCCCCGTATTCTCTCTTCTATAGAAGAATGTAATGGTTGTCATTTGATTGTGTCCACTGGGCTTCCTTGTCTAGACTTCAGCAGGTCACTCCTTCAGGATGCAGCCTGATCTTTCCTTTCTAGAAGCCCCTGAACTTCAGGCCTTCCCTGTCAGTGCCGGCCTGCTTCCTGCCATGCCGTCTGAACACCTGCCTTTCTTCTAAGTAATAAACTACTCTATGACCTCTCGTTACCATCTTCACATATCATGGCTTGGAGTTACAGATGTCTCTTGTTTTTAAGGGCTTTGTGTTACTATTTGTTCTCTTATCCATGGAGGAATTTTGGAAAGAAGGGGGATAAGAAAGTCCTTTATTCTTTTGCTTGAAACCAAACACCCCTGTGGCTGTGATGTGTTTATTTACAGCTGATAGCATGTTTTATATCAGAACTGAGACTGCAGAAGGAAGAATGTTTGCGGTCATGACATGGTTTTAAGCAAATGGGTAGGTGGTGTAAGGAGCCCATGTCCCCATCCCAAGCCATCTTAGAACTACTACTCCACATTTAACAGACATGGGGTATTCTAAAGAGGAGCCTTGTCCTTTGCTTTCTTTTACAAATGCAGAAGCTGAAGGTACAACTGTATATCTAAGTCACAGCAGTCCCAGGTCATCTGAAATATCCAGGTTCCCAGGGCTGTGCTGTTTGTGCTGTGGCCTCTTTTAGTTAACACATTTATCTCTTCCTCAAAGACATTTTAAAATAAATTTACTCCAGGGAAGAACAATATAGGCAACTATTAATTAGTATTAACTCATTTGTGAGATCCAATTAAGTCATCGTTGCAATGCAGCTGCTGATGGCAGATCAAATTGAGAATACTTGCAAGGAAAGTAGGAGGACCAAGCCAGGGCAAAGGAGAGAACAGGACCTCTCCAACCCAAAGTGGCCCTGCCAAGTGTTACTGCCATCCATTGGTTGCCTCAGTACCACAGAGGTAGCAAGTGGTTCCCAATCCTACATTGCTCATCTTCTGAGGAGTAGGACATTAGAGATTTTCATTCCTGTGATGGGATAGCAAGTGTCTCGTTCTTTCTCTCTTCATTAAAATTATCTTTGAACATTAAGCTTTTCCTGCCAACAATATCCCATGAACCATAACCCTAGTTTGCAATTAGGCAATAAAACACCATTGGATAAGTGTTGGTAGAAGAAAACTGTTGGCAGAACTCATGTACTCTTGGTAGGAAAGGAGCCTGATTATTCTGGCTCCTCAGGGAGCATAATCACCTTGCCTGAGCACAGGCATCTGAGGAGAGGGCTCTGGCTCTCAGCCTACCTCCTACTGCCCTTAACATATAACAGTATTACTCTAAGTGGGGAGTCTAGCTAGTGCCATGCAGGGTGACCATCAGGGAGTCTGGCCTTCCACAGAGGGCTGAGGTGTGGACCGGGGATGGCTAACTTCACACTTGTACAGAAGGGAAACAGCAGTGACATGAAAATAATTAGTCCCACTACAGCACTCTGCCTTTAATTTAGCATCTAGGTCAGGGATAGTTAACTACTCTTACCTAGTTAGAAACTCTCCTAATACGAGAAACTAAGCTTAGCATAGTATAATGTAATTCCAGCATTCAGGAGGTTGAGTCAAGAGAATCACTATGAGTTTGAAGTTAGGCTATATAGGAAAGACCATGCCCCCAAAACAAAACAAACAAACAAAATAAATAGGAAGAATCCTCTCCTATCCTCAGTATTAAAAAATGAAGCGGTAAGATATACTTGATACTGCAGGTTTTTTTTTAATGATATTGAAATGCCCACAGATGTGCAACCTGTTAAGGAAATACCTTGACCTCAATTATTTTTTACTCCAGTTTAGCATCTCTAGATGCATTTTTCCAAATAAAGTTGGTGATTTGTGTTTTCTGATGGAACACAAGTTTCAGAGTGATGAGGTGGAGTGGAACAGACATCTGAAAAGCTCAGAGTTTTTAATAAAATAAGAGGCAAAGCATGCAGAATTAATATATAGTGATTAATATTTAAGTAGCCAAATATAAGAGTCTCTTGAGTCAGTCAATTTTTGTCATTTGAATTCATTTTGTCTTTATTCTTATATAGTGAATCCATAGGATTTTCTATTTTATTATCTCTAGTATTCTGAAATGTTAAAAATCAGTTTCAAATGGTATCATAAAAATAAATTTATTTTATAAGGAAGGCCAAATTATTAATTAATCATTAAACATTATTAATCTTATGATGTATCCCCTATCTGCCCTCAAATTTCCCTGGTCAGGCATACTTTATATAGGGTCAAAATCAAAAGGCATCATCTAACTTATCAAATACTTCTGGACTGGGATGTATAAAGAACCAAATGTAATTAAGCAGAACTCTATAATTGAAAAGTTGATTGAAAGAGTGGTTGTTTACATTACTTTAATGACTGATTATTAATTTTCATTAATGCATTCATGTATTCTTTTATTGAAAAGATACATATTGTCATATGTGACTAATGGTATTCTTTGGTCTGAGGGAAAACTGTCTCTTCCTTGAGTGTTCAGATGCAGCAATTAGTATTGGTGCCATGTGACTACCCATTTTTCAGCAGGTTCTCTCCATCATGTGTGAGAGCCAGGCATATGGTCAAAGAGGCGGTCTGTGCTCTGTGGGAAGTGACCAAATCCTTAAGGAGACAGGCATGAAAATGGACAAACACAGTATTGCTAAAGTTGGTTTAATGGCCTTAGGCACAAATGAATTCCAGGGAGCATAAATATGTACATTCTAGAAGGTGTTCACCTGAATACACACATTTAAGAAGTTTCTTTAAGAAGTTTCTTCAAGGGTCAAGCAGGAAATGCTGGAGCTCCCCTTTCTGTTCCTAGTGGGCTTTGGAAGGAGCAACAGACTGCTCAGTGTTTTGCTTTGTCTGGTTTTAGATGCTAAGAATCTGGAAAAAATATCATTCATATTTTGAGAATAAGATAAAGGGAAGTGAAGATAGACCTGAGCTTCCCCCCTCCAATATCCAACAGCTTCTTGTCCCTTACAGTTAACATACACCTAACAGGCTTGCTATTCATTAATAGTTCTGAATGTGGACCAGGTATGGTGATATATACCTTTAATTCCATCACTTGGGAGTTAGAAGCAGGTGGATCTCTGTAAGTTCAAGGCCAGCCTGGCCTATACAGTGAGTTGTAGGCCAGCCAAAGGTACAGAGTGAGACCCTGTCTTTAAAAAGGAATTCTGATGGAATTCTAACCAAGAGCAACTTAGAGATTCTTCACTATAGAAACCCAACTATTTTTCAGGTCTAGTAAGTGTGGAAATCTCTACATTTTACTTTTGTGGCATAGACATCTTTTTTCGTAACATTTATACATTTATTGGTGTGGGGCCTATGGGGGTCAGAAAACAACTTGCTGGAGTCAGTTCTTTTCTTTCATGACATGGGTCCAGAGAATTAAACTTGTCAACTTGACAGCAAGCACATTTATCTGCTAAGCTGTCTCTCCAACACTACCTGGGAATCTTTGTAGAAGGAAGCTATGCCTTCTTCGTTGTTACATGAAGTGTCTTCTCTTTCTGGTTTGGTTGTTATGGTGATGATGGGCTGTGATTCCAATGTGTGCAGGCACTTGCAGACTCAGCAATAGTGGTACTCATGCACTCAGGGGCTACAGAAGTCCAGAGTGGCTGCCATGACACTTCTTTCCCTTCATGATCACATGTTAAGAAATACAAGTTTGGGGTAGCACTGTTAAGCTCTTTGTGGGATTTCTCTTACCGTCACGTGTAGGAATGCTGAATAACATTAGATGTTTCAAGCAGCGGCTACATTGATTGGCAGGCACTGCTCGTTAGGGGGACTAGAGGTTGTCTGTTTCTTGACATTTCATTGCTGATTTTCAGGTTCTTTGTCAGAGCTTGCATCTTCTTCCCACCCACTGTCCCCAGTACCACAAGTAGCACAGTGGTTTCTTGGTGACACATTTCACTTCTCACCTATAGCTCCTTCTGGTCTTCCTGCCCCTCACGACATGAGTGGTGGGGTTCTGGTCAGCTGGCTCAGCTTCTTTTTTCAGTGTGACACACTGCCCCATCAAAGCATTTTTGTGTTATTCTCATTGCCATGGCTATCACTTTGGTTGCTTGTTACGTGGACTGAGTGTTTGGTTAATTCTTTACCTCATTTTAATAATGAAGCTGAGGTGACTAAGAATGTCCATTTGTCACTGAGTAATAGTCTCAAGGTATTTAGGATCCAACCCAGAGAGCCATTTTGGAAGCTGTTCACTGTAGAATCAAAACTTCCAACATGTAATTAATATATGATTTCGAGATGCTGTTTTGGTTTTCAGTTTGATGTATGCTTTTTTCTTGTTAGCATATAACATACATACATACATACATACATACATACATACATACATACAACATCTCTAAGTGTCTGAGAGAAGACTTCTGAACTTTGATCTGACTCAGCATTCAGATGGCCTTTTTTTGGGGGGTTTTTTGTTTTTGTTTTTGTTTTGTTTTTTTGATTTTTTGTTTTTTGTTTTTCAAGACAGGGTTTCTCTGTGTAGCTTTGTAGACCAGGCTGGCCTCTAACTCACAGAGATCTGCCTGCCTCTGCCTCCCAAGTGCTGGGATTAAAAGCGTGTGCCACTACCGCTCTGCTTCAGATGGCCTTTTTATCAACAGCAGTAGCATCAACTAGCAAGTGTTTGAAATATTGACTGAACTGTTCTGGTCCTTATAAAGAAGACATAAGAAGTTTAAAATAAGTATAAACACTTGCCCTCTATCAAACTGTGCCACTCAAGAGAATACTCCAGGAGACAGAAATCAAGGAGGGAAATAATCATCTCAGTTTATGAAGTAGACCACACCACAGAGGTTCAGGCCCATGTGGTCAAGAGTAATTGCAGAAAGGGCAGAAGACCTCCACTTCAGAGTGAACACCTAGGCTTCACCCTGGGGAACTTGGCCTTCTACCTTAAGGTATGATGTGAGCTGGACCATGGCGAGAAAAATTGATGAAGGGCAGAATTAAAATGTTCAGGGATGGAAACAACAGCAGGAGGAACATTCCAGAAGCAGGTATAGTAGAGTCAAGAATTCACAACAGCTTAGATGATCAGAGCTTCCTCTTGAGTCTTCAGCGGGCTGAATACAGAGACAGAATAACCCAATATCCAATATGTGGTGGAAATTAGTTTTAAGTTTTTGTTTTGTTTTCTTTGCTTACTAAACAGATACTTACTCAGCAAGTGAATTAAGCAATCAATAAATTAAGCAATTAAGTTAATTAAGCAATTAAGCAGTTACATGAACTGACAGGGAGAGAAGATCTGCTCTATATTACCCAGGAATGTGGCCAACTAGGGAAGTGTCTTTCTGTATCCAGAGCCAGTGCATAAAGACTTTTACTTCTTGAGTCTCTGTCCAGTCTCCAAAGAGGTTTAGCTCTGTATGGTCAAGCTGTACCCGTCATTGAGCATGCTTGGAGATACGCTGGAAGGCTGACCTCATTTAGCTGTTTGATGATACAGCGAAAGTGTTCTTTGCATGGTTTTCAATACTCCCAGGAAGCCATCCCTTCCCCTGCTCTTGGTGGGAGGGGATTACATGTCCCTGGGGGGCCCCACCATGTATCCTTTGGTAGATGAAAAGTGTGCCCTTCACTTTGTTAATGAAGTATCCTCTCTTGCTGGTTTGGTTGTTATGGTGATGATGGGCTGTGATGGATGGTGTTGAGAAGCTGTGGTGAGAATTGATGTTCTTTGACTCTTTTCTGCTCTCGGGCCCACATTTGGTACCCACTTGGGTGCTTTTTGTCGGAAGAAACAACTTAATCTTGGCTGATTTGCGTTGAAGGAAAAAGTGTTCCCTCTTTGTTGGATTACAGCAGGCATTCCTGATGTCTATGGCATCCTCCATCTCCCTCTCGGCACCAGCAGTCCACCCACCCTTGTTATGTCACCCTGGCTTTGATGCAGGCTCCCTGGACCTAATCTTACATGGGAGTCAGAAGTGGCAGAAGAGAGCTCCCACTGCACCAACCTCTCTACTGACTCCAGGAAACACCCACTCACCCTGACCCTCCGGAAACCGCATGTCCCTTGTGATTCCCGTTACTCTCTTTGTTCTTTTCTTTCCCAGGACAGTGGGCATCATGCTCTGCTGTGGAAAGTGGGAGAACTATCCTGTCCATGTGACGAGGTCATGCTGTGGTGGGGTCCTTCAGAATGAATAAATAAAGGAATTGAACAGGTTAAGCCAAGGATGCCTTCTTTTCCCACATATTCTTCCTGTAAAACCCAGAATATTAGCTTGATCTTTTCTTGTATTGCATGCTCACACTCCTGTAAGCAGGAAAGGTACTCACTCAACGAGGGCAAAGCCCCTGTGTTTGGAAACACAAAACTAAAAAAACACATTAACATATCTTTAGGCAATAGCCTTGACAGTATAGGAGGAAGGGAAGCTATGTATTTACGGAATAAATGGGGTGAATTTGAGAACAGGTTTGTCTAGGCCAGGTAGAGGGGACTGTGGACATTCCTGAATGTTAATTAGAAGAGTATTGACTCTGAAATATGTAGTAGGGGACTGTGAGATGTGGCATGGTAGACCAGTGTCTGAGAAAGACACCATGCTGGGGTGACTGTGGGTGCAAAGAGGATTGGGAGCCCCAGGAAACACCAAAGTAGACAGATTCCCCTGTCCCCCAGACCTGTGTTTTACTGGATGTATGACCTTAGGAAGGTTTATTTTTTTAGGTCAATTTTGGTATTTATGAGGCAGAGAGAAAAAAACTTTGCTTCATAATATTGTTTGGAGAATTAAATCTGATAGTGCCTCGAAAACACAGTGCACATGTCAGGTTCTCAGCAAGACTAGCCTACTTTGCCTCCTGTCTGTACCACAGAGCTGCCATGATAACCCGGTGGTGATTTCTTGAAACCCTAGAGGGTGGTGCAGGCAAGGATGGAAAGACAGATCCAGAATGAGAACAGCCCAAAGCTTCAGGACTCTGTGACTGGCAGGATCAAATCCTGGACCACAGATGACCTTGACAGATATTTCCTAACCTGACCAGGATTTTGAGATGAACATGCTAGGAATGCTGGGATATCTCTGAGTTGCAGGTTGGGTAGCTATACTGGGGACCCTTAGGTCACAGGGGAAGATAGGGAGCTCAGACACTTTAGGCACTGGGATGTGCTCCATGGATAATGATAAGTACGAATTGACCTTGCTTTTTGGGATTGAATGTGGTAGTGACACTAAAGGGATTCTAGTTAGCATGCTGCTGTACAATTTAAATAACTTTAATAGTCTTTAAACACATGGAGTATAAGTTAAAAGACAAAAATCCGTCTAGAAAGCAGCTTCTTGATGCACAGGGGTCATTGACGTTAGCACTTGAATCCTTATAAAAGGTGTAATGAATCGGTGTCCTTGACTGAATCTGCTCAATATTTTCAACTCCTTAATTCAGGAACCTTTTTAAAAGCTTCACTTATTGATACATCGAGAACATGCTATTAAATGGTCACAGGTAAAAATACTTTGTAAGCTGCTGTGGCAATCACCTTATGTTAGTTAAATAAATCAAATGTTAAATAGTAACCAACAACAACAGCAGCAAAACCTAAATGGATGTAGGGTTATACAGACTTTAGCATTTGCTACTCAAACACAGCATTTTAGCTTTAATTTTAACAAGGCCAGTGTGACAAGTGCTGAAAAGTCTGGTAACCTAGGGTCATTGATAGAGAGTGATTCCATTGCTTTATGGTGCAGGGTCCCTTATTTTAGCATATAGGAATTGCCAAGGGTATTCATTTAAAATACATATCCCAGGGTCCTACCCCTGGGGTATGCAGAATCAGTTCCTCTGGAATAAGACTGGAAATCTGTATTTTAGCACACACTTCAGGTAGAACTCAGGTCATTGTTGCAGAAACAATATTTAGAGAGGTCAGATGACTCCACAGAAAGTTATGACAACTGGGGAGTGTTGCTTGTATTTTTGCCTCTGAGTGGAGTGGAGCAGAAAGTTCCCAATGGCTGGACAAAAATAGTTCTAGAAGGTCTTTTCACTGGCTTAAATGTTTGTGCAAATACAAAGATTCCAAGAAGCATTAAAAATTCTTTGAGCATATGTAAAGGGTTTTACTCAATTCTGGCTGTGCCCAAAAGGCCCCAGTCGATTGTATCTTCAGCAGAAATCTGTTTTCTAATCATTTTGGATCACAGCCCATCGTCACCATAACAACCAAACCAGCAATCGAAGGCACTTCATTTAACAAAGTGGAGGGCATAGTTTTCATCTATCAAAGGATACCTGGTGGGGCCCCCAGGGACATGTAATCCCCTCCTCCCAAGAGCAAGGGAAGGGATGGCTTCCTGGGAATATTGAAAACCATGCAAAGAATACTTTCCCTGTATCATCAAACAGCTAAGCAGGGGAAGTTGGATGTCCCAAAGTTTGATCTGTCCTGGGGTACATGGGTGCCTTCACTAGGCACCGTTTTCTCAGCACTGGAGAGCCAGGGCTGCTGTGTCCCATGTCTCGAGCCTACAGAGCTAAGGAGAGCGGGGCACTGGCACCCCCACTTCCTCTGCTGAGGAAGTTCCTGAATTCAGCCAGGCTCCTGGGGAGGCGGGTGTCCTTTCTCACGAATTTTCAAACCCTGGCTCTGTGAATACATTTTTCAGTGGTAGGAGATTTTTCTGAAATACATATAATAGAAATGAAGTGACTGTCTTCCCTTCCCAGCCATTTACTTTTAAGTTGGGTTTATCTGCTTCAAAAGTCAGTAACATGGAAAAAAGCTTAACTGATACCCTTTGATATAGCTCATACCAAAAAAAGATTTGACAGATTTTTTTAAAGAAAGTTATTTTGAGCATTTGAATCAGAAAAAAATTTATGCAACTGGATAAAGGTAAAGATAGAGATTGTGTATTTATACACAATTGGCCAGTACAATGTATCATCAGTCATTGAGCTGTTACAGATAAACCCAATGTTAAAATTATATAATTTATTTTGCAATGTTTTTCAGAGACTCAGAACATTTACAAGAGCTTTTATTTATAAACACACAAAACCTGGGACTTTTCATTTTATTCTCCATTTTTGTAGTCCCAGGTGCTAGACAAGCACTTTACAGCTCATCTATTTCCCCAGACCTTGTTTTAGGTTTTATCTTGAGTTTACTAAGTTGCCCTGACTGGCCTTGAACTTGAACCTCACCTCCTGCTTTACAATTCCCCAGTAGCTGAAACTGTAGCTCTGTGCAGTCAGGTTGGGCATTGTGTATTATTTTAAAGTGTTTTTTTGTTTGTTTTTGAGGAGACAAGGTCTTGGCCTTCTGAGTTCTGGGATTTGCACAAGGGACCACCCTCCAGGTTTAACTTCTCATTTTACATGTGGGGTAAGAAGGTCCAGGAGACTCCTAACAATTAAGACTTGAACTGAAGGTGCTGCACATGTCAGTTTATGGAATGACTTTGATGCTGTCAGAGCTCAGCTAATGTGAGTTGTGGTAGGATTTCAGGGCACATTGTTCTGACTAGAGGAGCAGTACCTGAAACTATGTTCATAAAGTCACACTAGAGATTTTTAACCCACCAGCCAAGTAATTTCCTTCTGGTTCAACTGGCAATTGTGTAATTTTAGTAATTAAACAATTCTATAACAAGAGTTATTATCAATGAAGTAAATCCAGATTGATGCTTGGAGTTTGTATTTGGTAAATCTTGTCTAGGTCATTGCAAAGATGAATCCTGTAAAACAATCAAGCAGGCAAACAAACCAACCTTGGGTGAGGAGAAGGCTTTCCCTTAAGGGAAATTGTTAAAGCAAAGGTCTTGTTAAGATGGTACTCAGCCTAACATGGGGCTGTGTGTATAATTTTGGTTTAGAATGTACAATAGCTAGAGAAAGGCCATTCTGTCCTGAATCTTGACAAAAATTAACCTCCATTGAGTACTCCAGCCTGGGGCATGGATGCTGAGTGTCTGTAGACACTATTTCCAGGATTGTTTTTCTTTTTGTGTTGGTAGAGACAAAATCCAGGTCCTCACACATGCTAGGCCAAGTGCTCTGTCGCTAAGCTATTTAACAGCAGGAAACAGGCTGAAGCTGCAGGATACCGAGTGTGTTTTTTACCAGGGAGGGGTAGGTGCATGAAAATTATTCCATTATTTTTTTATCTGAAGGCAGAATGAACTGGACCTGCAATTGGGAAGGGCCGTGTGCTCCTTTCTGGAGCTCAAGCAGACTGTTAGGTGAGAGGCGGCTGGAATGGTTGATCTTAGCAATTTACCTCCCCCTTCCCTGGCTTCGGGTCTACAGCCGGGTTTGCTGGGGGAGAAAGCTACAGGCATCAAAGTCCCACACTGTTTTGTCACCCTACTGATCAGGTCCTCCGAGGGCAGCCCATCGAGGTGGCGCACTGCAGGGATGCGAGACAAGGGCAGGCGCCAGGCGGTGCGTGGTCCGGCGTTCATGTTTGGTGCTCGTGGGCCCAGCCTCACAGCTGAGGAGGAACGCTTCCTGGACGCTGCAGAGTACGGCAACATCCCAGTGGTGCGTAAGATGCTGGAGGAGTCACAAACGCTCAATGTCAACTGTGTGGACTACATGGGCCAGAACGCACTGCAGCTGGCTGTAGGCAATGAGCATCTGGAGGTGACCGAGTTGCTGCTGAAAAAGGAGAACCTGGCACGTATCGGTGATGCACTGCTGCTAGCCATCAGCAAGGGCTATGTGCGCATCGTGGAGGCCATCCTTGGCCACCCAGGCTTTGCGGCAAGCCGGCGCCTGACACTTAGCCCTTGCGAGCAGGAACTGCGGGACGATGACTTTTATGCTTATGATGAGGATGGCACGCGCTTCTCGCCTGACATCACGCCCATCATCCTGGCTGCACACTGCCATAAGTACGAGGTGGTGCACCTGCTGCTACTCAAGGGTGCGCGCATCGAGCGGCCACACGACTACTTCTGTCGTTGCGCCGACTGTGCCGAGAAACAGAGGCTTGATGCCTTCAGCCACTCGAGGTCTAGGATCAACGCCTACAAGGGGCTGGCCAGCCCTGCATACTTGTCGCTCTCCAGCGAGGACCCGGTGCTCACAGCCCTGGAACTCAGCAATGAACTGGCCAAGCTAGCCAACATAGAGAAGGAGTTCAAGGTAGGACATTGGAAGCCCCCCTGCCTGCTGTACCAGAGTCAGTTCTGCCTGGTGCCTGTTGAGATTTTGTCTGTTTGTTTTAAGGTAGTTCCTCACTTTATAGCTCAGGCTGGCCACAAATTCACAGCAACCCTCCTCCTATTTCAACCTCTCAGATGTTGGGTTTACAAGAATGTGTACCATGTCCAGTTTCTTTCTGCTTTAGACAGGGTCCTAGGTTGTCCTCCTACTTCATAGCCCTTGATGGCCAGGAGCTCACAGTAATCCCCCTGCTTCAGCCTCCCAAATGCTGAGATTACAGCCTGGCTTGCTTTGCGGTGGATTTTAAGCTGAAAGGCACTGCTCTGATGGGTTTTCTCCTCTCAGTGAGACATGCTGCAACAGACTCACATTGGAGACAACATAACACAGCCTTAGAGAGAGGTGGTGATGGTGGCTGCTCTGTGGCCTGGTTAAGTATTCAAACCCAGAAGTTCCGTGTCCCCCTTTTCTAAAAGGGGGATTTGACAAGTCTGCCTCCCTTCCAGACTCTGTGTGTTCTGTAGCACGGTGTCACCATGTCAGAAGGCTGCCCGGCATCACTGTGAGGCAAGGCTCAGCTTTCTTTTCTCGGATGGAGTGTTCGTTTCTTTGAAGTTCTGTTCATGACCCCAAGCCTTTGTATATTTTTAGATGCAGCCATGTCCAACATATGCTTCATAGGCTGTGTGCATCCCAGGATGGTTATGGTTTCTACTCAACACATTTGTAGATGACAGTGTCATATGGCCAAGTGAAGACTGGGCATCCCTACCAGAATCAAAATTCCAAAAGCAAATATAGAATACTACTGAAGCTATGTTATTGTTAATATTAAAGTCACTTCATTAATGGGACAAATGTCTCACCTTGAATTCCATGAACATATTTAGAGTGGTGAGTTGTGACTGTAGAGTCAATCCAGAAACACAAAGGACAGCAAAATGATTTGCTTCCTCACTGGGTTTTTTTCCTGTTTATTGCCTTTTTTAATGAGTTACTTTTTTCTGTCAATCAGTAGTATTTCATGAGACTCCTATGTTTGTGATAGACCATTTTAAAATTTTATTCCATTGCCACCCTCTTTCTATGCATTTTAAATGCTCCTAGTCCTTAAAACTGGGGTGAAGTGGGTATTTTATTACAAAGTAAACTCCATCAACTCTCTTCAGCAGATTTCCCCTCTCCCGTTCTCCAGGTAAGGAAGTATTTACAAGCACCGGCTCCTCAGCATCCAACCTTTTTTTAGCATAGAGCAATAGTATCAAGATGAGTATTTATTCTGTCCTTAACATCTTAACATTGCTTTTCATAGTTAAATGGGGTTTTTTTTCCAAGCACAATTGGCAATATAATTCAAACTAAGGAAAACCTGCTTTCTCTTTGGTTTTAAGAAAATGGCACAAATTAGTTTGCCCACTTTCAATCTACAACAAATTCCTTCGGTGTTTGTCAACCCTCGCTGTGTCTTGGAGGAGTTCTGATCTCAGTATAACCATCTTGTTAATCTATTTGTGCTTTTTTTCCTGGTATAAATCTGCATGTTTTGTTGTAAAGAAAATTTGGGGAGATGTGGGAAAATTGAAGGATAAAATAAGTCTTGCTTAAGATCTACCTCCTGTAAGGACATCTATAATGTACTACTTAAAAAGGGTTATTCCCTTGAATCCACCATGAAATTTGTTTTTGTTTCATATTTGAGTTTTTTAAGACAGGGTCTCATGTAGCCCAAGCTGGCCTTGAACTTGCTGTGTAACTGAGGAAAACCTTGGGCTTCTGATCCTCCTGTCTCCACCTCTCAAGTGCTTGGATTACAGACATGCCCCACCACACCAGGCTTGAAAACTTTTTAGACAGATCATAGGTAGAACAAATTTAAAGCTTCAAGCTTATCAGAGAGAATAGAAAAGTATCTGGGGAAAATACTTCCAACATCATTTCTTTATTTTTGAGGTAGTCATAAAAGCATAATTCTAAATTTGCTTATTTGACACTTCAAATGTCACAGAAACTTGTTTTGTGTTCTTTATTTGATATATGTTGAAACTCTGCAAGAGAACTTCCATAAAAGGAAATATTTTCTAGGATTATGTTTTAATAATTTACTAAAGATGGTGATGTTTGCAGTTCCACATAGAGAAGTTGCCTTGGTGGAGCAATGGAAGAGAATTTGTTATTCATACTTTCCCCCTGAAGCCAGCTAAATCCATGTTAGCAATACTCAGATTAGAATCCTTTACTCTGACTTGAAGGGTCATCCCTGAGAACATTCAGAAGGTGGGAAAATGCCACAAGTAAAAAAGCAAAAGAGGAGAAAGCACACCTGAGTTCTCCAGGTTAGATACCATAGCCGAGGATATGCAAAAACCATCTGTCTCTCAGATGTTCCCAGATCCAACTTACACAGCGAGCTTGAGAGTGGCAGAGCCCTCTGTGAGCCAGAACGTGGCAGCTCCTCGGGAGTTAGTCTCTGGAGAGTCACTCTGCTTCACCACATGCCTTCTCTTCCCCATCCTTGGCCATCTTTTTGGTTCTTTCTTATCCCATCTCCCCTGTCCACCCTCTCACCCCCACATCCCTGTCCATCAGACTGTCAGTAGACAGTCAAAGCCCTAACCCAGCCCTGCTGTGCTCTGACAGGAAGGACAGGACGAATGAAGCTCATTTGGGAGGAAAGCAGGTAACCTGATTTGCCCTGTTCTGTGCTGTTCACTATATTCCTTCCCAGAGGGACTTTCAGCTCAGAGTTCTGGCCTGAAAATGAAGAGACAATGTGCTGCTCCTTGGTGAAGCCACAGGGATGTTTTTCCTTTTCAGACACCTGTTCCAGCATCTTAGCAATGACCTGGAATGCAAACTCCACAGTCCCTCTGCACACTCCACAGTCTCTCAGGGAATACAGAGGACGTGTGAAGGTCACTGTCTCAGGAGCCTGAGCACTTGAGGTCGTAGATTTAGAGGAATTGATGGAGGATGGCCAGTGACTTGTTATTAAAGTGGCAGTGTGGATGTGCAAATGATGTCTACAGCTGTTCCGAAAAATGGAGACTTGAGTCTAATCATTCACCCATCAATGGCGAGAAAGCCTGCCATTTATTAAGATACAAAAACACAAATTGAAATTTCCAGATTCTAATTGAGCTAGTGATGCACTTTTCTGGGAGGGAGGGAGGAAGAAAGGAAGGAAGGGACAAAAAGCTATTTCCCTTCCCTATGCCTCTGTTTTTCTTCTAAAGTATAAAGAAATTTCAAATCCTACCATAGTAGGGTTAGAAGGAAAAGGGAAAAGAAACATGACCCAAAGTTAGAAGGCCATTTACAGCAGGAATAGACTCTGGAAATCATCTAGCCACACAGACCTCTCCATATACAAGTAGGAAAGCAGGGGTCAAGGTCATACTGACTAAACTTGATCTGAGCACCTTGGATCCCTGGCCCAGGTTTTATTTATTTAAGATTTATTTATTTATTTTTATTTTTTGTGTATGAGTGTTATGCCTGTGCATGCATGTATGTGCACCACATGTGTGCCTGGTGCCCTTGGAGGCCAGAGGAAGGCGTGAGGTCCCCTGGAATTGGAGTTGCACATGATTATAGGCTGCCATGTAAGTGCTGGAAAGCATGCTTAGGCCCCATGGAAGATCAGCCAGTGCTCCAAACCATTGATCCATCTCTCCACCCAGTGCTGGGTTTATGTCCAAAATAACGTGCCTTCTGACACTGAAGTACGCATAAGCTTCCTAATGCATACTGAATGCTTTCGGCATTCACTCCTCACAGGACAAACAGAAGGTAAGATTCCGCTTATGGGAAAGGTTGAGGAAATCCCCCCAAAATTGCATTACCCATCTGCTACATGATTAGAATGGAGAGTAAACCATATACATTATTCGGAGTGTGGAGAGGCTGTGATGAAACTGGACCTCATTGCTCTTCCCTGAGGTCCTGGAGTTTTTCGTCGATGCTCTGGTCACCAGTCCATGGTGCTGGGAAAAAACCCATGAAGATGACTCAGCAAAACTAAATTGAGAGCATTTTGGTGTCTCTATTGGTCTGATCTGGGTTGTGAAGCCATGCAAGGGTGGGAGGAGCTCCTCGAAGCCTGGCAGACAGTGCAGACTTTAGCAATGGAGGGAAGGCCAGAGTTCTCCATCTTTGCCTAAGCACTCTGGGTAGATCTAAAAGCCATGACTGAAGTAGCCAGGTGAGGTGGCATGTGCCTGTAGTCTAAGCAGAAAGGAGACCGAGACAAGAGGACCCCTGGAGCTGAGAGTTGGAAGCCATCTTGGGCAACAGAATAAGACTCTGTGTTTAAAAAAAAAAAAAAAAAATCATCTTTACAGTTCCTCTAATTGTTTTCTGTATAACAGACATCTTCCAGCAGTATCTGTTTAATCTATACCAACTAACCATTATCCTCATGGCCTGTATGATTCCCAAGCCTTTTGTTTGTTTCTTTTTCGACTGATCTGTCAGGCTTTGTGAAACATCACTCAGATTCCTTTCAGCTGAACAACTTTGAGGTTATAACTGCAAGAAGTAATAAAGCACCTCTGGTCTATCAGTGCAGAAGCTTGGATCAGGGCACCGGAAGTCTCTCTGACTTCCTGGTGTTACACGAATCCTACAGAACACCCTGAACCAAGGAGTGGCAGGAGGAAACTCCGGCTACAACACTGTATTAAGAAAGGAGCTAGCCGGGCTTTGGTGGTGCACGCCTTTAATCCCAGCACTCGGGAGGCAGAGGCAGATAGATCTCTGTGAGTTTGAGGCCAGCCTGGTCTCCAGAGTAAGTGCCAGGACAGGCTCCAAAGCTACACAGAGAAACCCTGTCTCAAAAAACCAAAAAAAAAAAAAAAAAGAAAGAAAGAAAGAAAGAAGGAAAGAAAGGAGCTGTACATGGAAACATCATGGATTTAATCCTCCTGGAAGTATAATAAAATATTGCATTAGCTTTCAGGAATGGGAGGCAGATGGATGTTTGACTGACTCCCACTCTGCATAGGAACCAGAGGCTTTGTGTTAATGGTACCAGCTTGAATGGAGACTGGGATTTTATTCATTTTATCTTTTCCCTTATGAGGGAATAAGCATTAACTGTATGTTCTTTGTCTGAATTTACTGATAATTGAAGTGGAAACTATTGCAGTCTGTGTACCCTTTAAACGGCCTCTCTTTTTGTTTAATTTAGTTGGTGGTGTAGTTTTTGCCTACCAAATCAAATTATTTAAGGAAAGAAAATTGGAATTCTTCATGTCTTCCTGAAATATGATGTTTTTGAAGCCTAGAAATTCTGCTGTGTGAAGTATCACCTCTTTATCAAGACCCAGTGTCTCCGAACACATTAAAATGAGGAATTCTATTTCCACAAGTACATCAGTTAAATTATTATGTGGCTAACTTTTAAATTGTTTCAGACAGGGTCTGGCTATATAGCCCAGACTAGCCTCCAACTTGCCATCCTCCTGTCTCAGCTTCTTAAATGCTTGAATTATAGAGTGTCTGGTTTAACTTTCTCTATTGGCTAAAATTTTAGTCAAAATCACCAAGGTAGAAATGGGGTTTCCAAAAGTGAGGCACTTCCCCAGGAGATGGACAGTGGTACCTTAACTGGATCTAATGGACTAAAAATAGAGCTCCATTCAGAAGGTAACAGGGAAGCTGCCAGCCATCCATCACACCAAATAAATATGCAAATGGAATTAAAGATTCACAGATTATTTTTAGCAAAGTGTTAGTTCCAGTGACCTGGAAACTTTTCTCTCAGGTATTGATATTTTGTAACCCTGGAGAATCCAATTCCATATAATCAGCCGTTTCTCTCCTTCCATTTCTGCAAGGAGCAATAACATGCCCTTCAGCCCCACCAGATAGATGGCTCTACTGGGATGGGCCCCTCCTCCTCTCCAGTTATTATCAGTAATTTGCAAACTCTGACTTGTACCAGATTGCTGAGTCCTTCATTAGTTTTTACTTCAGGGTAGGACCTAAGAATTACGTTTCTGGCAGGTTCTTGGTGCCACTGATACTGTTGGTATCAGATCTATGTTTGTTTGACAAGTAATGTTTCCTGAAAGGCCATGGATAAGAAACTGGCACATTTTCATAATGGCCACTTTTTTGCATCAATCTGCCACTTTAGAAAGTTTCCATTATGGAAGTAGCCCTGCTTTAGCTTCAAAATAACTATTGCTTATACAAAGAGATAAATTTGTTTTGACTTTTGGTGTTTAGCACTGGCATCTAGCCATTGCCTCTTTTTTCTTCATAAAACAAATTTTTATATAACAGAAGTGTCCTTACTGGGTCTAGTTAGTCACCTTTATAAAAGAGGAAGGAAAGACAGGTAGAGAAGGAAAACAAAAACACAGAAAAGGACAAAATCCCAGTGTTCCAAATCAACTTACAAACTTGCCACACATTGACAGAAACCCCCAGTGTCCTGTGAGTAGTGCCTTCCCTGCTCTCTGGAGCTGGAATCCTGGCATTTCTGCAGACTACACAGGCAACAGGACTGTCTGTGGCATTAAGGTGTGCATTTATACTTCGATTAATTTTTTTAATACAAACCAGTGATTTGTGTACATACCACATTTTTGGTTTTTGTGGGGTGTTTTGGTTTTTGTTTTGGTGGGGTTGTTTTGTTCATTTGTTGTTGTTTTGAGATGGGGCCTTGCACAGTAGCCCAGACTGACCTCAGATTCACTACAGAGCCCAAGCTTGCCTCAAATCCATGGTACTCCTCCTGTGAGCTCTCATGCCTGGCTTTTTTGGAGAAGTTTTAGTTTTATAAGCTGGTGTGGTGGTGCACAACTGAAATCACACTACTGGGTAAGTAGAACTAGGAAGATTTCTAATTTAAGGCCAGCTGTGGCTACACAGTGAGTTCCAGGCCAGTATAAACTAACAGTGAGACCCTATCTTAAAAGCATATACCCTACAAAATCTCAACGCCAAATGCCTATCAGGCAAGCCCTATAGTGTGAGTTAGAGTCCAGCCCAAATCTGAAGTTGACAAAAAATAATTGAACATATTATGGTATACCATATAGTGTGCTGATACATGTATACAATGCTGAATGGTTAAATCAGGCAAATTAGCATATTGTGCCTTTGACCAATTCTACCTCCTGGCCTCTTAAGTACCATCTATTCTTCGTTTCTATGAGTTTGACTTTTTAAGATTCTACGTGTAAGTAAAATCATGGCCGTGTAATTTTCAGAGCTCTCATATAGCTGGTCTGAAGGAAACTCTGTGAGGACAGGGGAATACAACTGTATCTGCCTTAAACAACCTTGTGTCCAGGTAGGGACTGCCTACCCTACCCAGGCAGGGATGTCTTTATCTACCCGCTCCGATCCCCAAGCACTTGCTGCTGAATTAGAGAAATTCTTGACAATAAACACCAAACCTCTTATTTTAGAATGATTACAGGAAGCTCTCCATGCAATGCAAAGACTTTGTAGTGGGCGTGCTGGACCTGTGTCGAGACTCTGAGGAGGTAGAAGCCATTCTGAATGGAGATTTGGAGTCAGCAGAGCCCCTGGAGACACACAGACACAAGGCTTCACTGAGTCGTGTCAAACTTGCCATTAAGTATGAAGTAAAAAAGGTGAGTGAGCCAGTCATCCATAGACATCAACTGCTGACACTGCAATTCAAAGGATCACTTGGAAAACAATCAGAATAGATGGAGGAATTGAGGGAGCGTTGAGATAAAGTTAAATGTCTTTAGGTTCTGACCTTCTCAACTGTTACCCATTATAGGATCCAGGACTTCTTGATAGCAACGATAAGCCTTCTCTCCATTTCAGTTTCCTCATATAAGAGGGTTCTTTTATGGATCTCAGAGTTTTAGTGTAATTTCAATGGATTAGGATAAACCAAGCACTCCGCAAATTGAATTTCAATGTCACTAATAATAACAGCATGGTGGCACACATTTCTGATCCCAGTACTTGGAAAGTAGAGGCAGGAGACTCAGGAGTTCAAAGGCAGTCTCAGCTACCTAGCAAGTCTGGGTCCTCCCTGAGCTACATAAGACAGTCTCAGAAACAAAACAAAAAATAAAATAATGATAATGCTGCTACTTGTATGCATTTGTAAGATACTATAACATATGTCCCCATGTTTACTGCAAGCCTGTAATTTATTTTACCTATAAACCAGGTAAGATAGATGATAAGATTCTACTATAGAAGGAAACTGAGGGTTACCAAGCTTAAGTGACGTGTCTGATGTAACACAGATATGGAGGTGGTCATGCGGGTACCATAAATAAAGACTACAGTTACTTTCATTATGGTTACTACAGAAAAACTGTTTTGTGTTTTCATTTTCTAGTTTGCATTGAGCTATTAAACAATTCATGAAAACAGTAGTCAAAGTATCTCATATGGTGAAAATCTCAGTTTCTGGAATTGGATCATTTAAGTATGCTATGTAACAGAGAGAGTTTTTTGTACTTAGAATCTGGCAGGGGCTGGAGAGGGCTTTGTGGTCATAAGCTTGTACTGCTCTTCCAAATGACCCAAGTTTGGTTCCTAACAACCATGTTGAGCACCTCACAACTATGTGTAACTCCAACTCCAGGGAATCCAATACTGGACAACAACCTCCCACCTACACACACACACACACACACACACACACACACACACACACTTCCACCACAACACAGGGAACTTTTGTGTCATATCCTTGGAATTTGGGTCAGTCATTAATAACATGTGGATTTATTTTCACTAGAAATTGAAAGAAAACAACTTTTCAAGGAACAGATCAATTCTAAGATAATTAAATCCCTCCTTGGAGTGTTCTTCCTGGGAGGTTTTCCTTATGTTGGGGGGAAGACAATTTTAAACAAGATTGATGGCAAGCTGTTTTTAGAAAAGTGTCCAGACAAAGTCACGGATCTTACAATATGAATCTCTTCTGTTTGGCACCTGAGAGGGGAGAATTGATTTCAGTTGTCACAGGCTTTTTATCATTCCATTGAAAGTGTCATATTAGCAGAAACAGCTCATCCACAGAGGGGCTTCTGTTAGCCAACCCACCTTGCAAAGTGAACACCTTGCTTAATTGTAAACAATTTTTAAACAAACATTAAAGCAATGTATGTGGTATCGTTAACAACAAATTTGTTAGCAATCAACATGTATGGCTATGACTTTAACATTTATTAGGAAAGGACTTTTTGATATATTTATATTAGAAATCTGGAGGGGCTAGAGAGATGACTCAGAGGTTAAGGGCACTTGCTGCTCTTGCAGAAGACTCAGGTTTGGTTACCCTTATTGACATGGTGGCTCATGACCATTCATAACGCCATTTCCAGGGGATTTAGCATGCTCTTCTGGCCACTGTGAGCACTAGACACCCATGTGATATACATACATGCAGGTAAAATACCTATATACATATAATTTTCAAAAATTGTTTTAAAGTAAGCCTTAAAACAAAATTACAGATAACTTGACAGCATGTAGTTTGGAACTTCTGTGCACTAGAAAGATCATCAACAAAATCTGAAAGAATTTGGAGAGATTCCTCTGTGGCTAAGAGTGTTTGCTGTTCTTGCAGGGGACCTGGGTTTAGTTCTCAACACCTACATGATGGCTCACAACCATCTGTTGCAACACACTTGGTGCATATGCAAACATGCAAGCAAAACACACATACACATAAAATGCACAAATCCAATAACATTTTTAGTAAAAAGTAAATAAAAATTTTAAATCCTGTGGTCATAAAACTCAGCTAGGTGTAATGGCACATGACTGTGATCTTAGTATTCACAAGGCTGAGGTAGGAGGACTATAGGGTCCATACTGAAACCTGTTTTAACCCTCTTCCAAAATAAATAAATGCTAATGTATAAATCTGTTTTCCTGCTCTCAAAGAATAGTTACAGTACTTGGTTTACTGATGAAATCAGTAACCCAGTTGTGTCTTTTCTTCCTTAGAAAGGATTTGCTCCCCTGTGTTCTAACTCTGGTCATACCTCTCTACTATCTGTGCTTTGAAAGCAGGACTTGTCCCTGACTCAACACACACACACACACACACACACACACACACACACACACACACACACACACACACACACCTCCATCTGTACTTGCAATGTTTATTATAGGAGATTTGTTGACAGGATATGGTAAGCTATTTAGTCTGTAAAACTAGGCTCTAGGGAAAAATAATTTCCAGAGTTCTCCCCCAGTGCTCCAATTTCATCCTTAACAGAAAGGTAATCTGAAAATTAGACCTGCAGCAATAGGACACACTCAGCTATCCATGGGTGTGTTCTCTGCAGAAAGTGTGAGAGGCCTCAGACCTGAGTGGCTCAGAGGGAGAATGAGGGATGCACACATGACTAACATAACAATATCATTAAAACAAAAGCGGAAGCTCCCTGAAGGCTTTGCACAACAGTACCTGCTTGAGGACAGTTGAAAAAGATGATGTAACATAAATTTTTAAGTATAAGCCTATTCTGTTGTTTTTCCATCTCCTGCCCTGGTTGGTAGTTCAGCTTACATCTTCTTAGTTATTTGTCAGTGTGTGTGTGTGTGTGTGTGTGTGTGTGTGTGTGTGTGTGTCCATTCAAATGTGTGTTCTGTGACGCTGTGATGGTTTTGTTCCATTGAAAGATTGAAATGTTCTTATGTGTCAAGCTTTTTCTTTTCAAATCAGAAAGCCTCAAATCTGGGTATTATTTTTGTAATGACTTCAATTTGCTGGTCCGCTGCCGTTGGAAAACAACACACAAATCTGTCGCAGCCAGCTATGACAGTGTGGTATCATAAGGTATTTTTCCAGGAAATAGAGTTGTTTAAGAGATAAAGGGCACTGCCACATTTTGAAATTGTTGAAAAGAAAAAAACAAAACCATCTCCTGATGGATTAGGATTTTTTGCACTCACTTGCTAATATTGTATTGGTTTTATTTTTTTAAATGTGTCTTGTGCATTTGCATTAGGAGCTTTAAGTTGTTGAGGAAAATCTATTTGTTTGAATTTTAAACAGATATACATCTCAAGAAGAGCATAGGCTGTGATCCTATTTACAGGAAATAGGTCAATTACACTGATTTGATTTTTTTTTGTTTTTTTTTTGTTTTTTTTTTTTTTGTTTTTGGTTTTTTGAGACAGGGTTTCTCTGTGTAGCTTTGGAGCCTATCCTGGCACTCGCTCTGGGGATCAGGCTGGCCTCCAACTCACAGAGATCTACCTGCCTCTGCCTCCCGAGTGCTGGGATTAAATGCGTGTGCCACCAACGCCCGGCCAACTTTTCAGCTTTTTACTAGACCAATCAGGGAAGGTAAAACAGCAACACATCATTAGATAATTAAACAAATGTAGCGCATCTTTGCACAGTTAAACAAAAATTCTGCAAAAGCCTGCCGTGTGCTCTGAAGAAATGACAGCTCATGGTTTAAAGTAATACCAACTCTGTTTCTTTTGTTACATTTATTTATTTTACATCCTGGCTGCAGTTTCCTCCTATCCTCCCATTCTATCTCCCTCTCTCCCCACATCCACTTCTCCTCTGTTTCTTTTCTGACTCTTTTGTTTGTTTGTTTTGTTTTGTTTTGTTTTTTTTTTTTTTGAGACAGGGTTTCTCTGTGTAGCTTTGGAGCCTGTTCTGGAACTCTGTCTGTAGACCAGGCTGGACTTGAACTCACAGAGATCCACCTACCTCTACCTCCCAAGTGCTGGGTTTAAAGGCGTGCACCACTACTGCCAAAAGACTGTCCTATTTTAATCTTGTGCTAAATGCCCAGTGCAGTAGCTGGCTGATAGCAAGTGTATAAAGCATTCTGAAGAATGAATGAATGAAAATGATAGACATTTAGGAGCTGCAGAGAAAGGAGTGAAACAGAAAAGGAATAGTCTAAATATAGATAGGGCAAAAGTGGAGCTTTGGGGCTCTTTTCAGAATCCAAGGGAACACAGACCTGGGAATTCTTCAGTTTTGATTGTGTCTACAGCATTTCCCAAGAGATCATTTAATGACTGTGTTAGTGTATGAAATAGTTTTGAAATTGTAAACTTTACAGATGTGGTGGCATGCATCTTTAATCTCAGTATTCAAGAGCTTTGAGGTAGGATCCCAAACTCAAGGTGAGTTGGGCTTATGGTGAGTGAGACCCCATCTTAAAAGAAAAATGGAGAGAAGGGGAGAGAGGAAGACAGTAAGTCAATGGTTTGAAAGAAGACCTAACATACCCCTAGCAACTAGCAATGGTGGGCTAATCAGAAAGGACCTTCAGTCAAGTATTTCTTGGGCAGTTTGGGTACTAAAACAAGGCACCATAGCTAGGGTGGTTTATAGACAACAGAAACTCATTTCTTAAAGCACTGTGGCTGGGAATTTGATGGCAGCAGGGCTGTTCCTGGCCAGTGCCACCCACTGAGTTGCAAAGTACTGACTTCTCTTCATAATACATGTGGCAAACACAAAGCCTTGTGTGGGTGTGAGTGTCTATTTTACATAGACGCCAATCTCACCATCTCAAGTACTCTGTCCCCAAGCCCCAGTGTGCCCTGAAACGCTGACTCGTAAGGGCAGCACATTGGGAGTATGGAATTCAAAATGTGAATTTGAAGATACAGCATTTCTGTTTTCACAATGCTGTTTTCACAATAAGTCACCCAACAGAGAAAGAAATCGATAGGCCAGCCTGTAAAAATGTTTTAGAGTCAAGATCTAAGTGTATAGAAATTAAATGGACAAGGTTTAAGAAACAAAAACAGGGCTGGGGAGGTAGCTTGGCAGTGAGGAGTGGTGCTAGTGTGGGCCCTGCATGGTATCTGCTGGCTCGGTAACAGCTCTGCAGCTCTTGTCATACTCCGCCACAGTACTGAGGTCCAAGTCTGCATCGTTTATGTGTTTTTCATACATTTTAAGGAGCAACTTAGAAATTTAGCAACATTTCTCTTACTTCTAGCCAATAGTAAGCCAAATAACGTTTTCCTTTTCCATTTTGAAATGAATGCAAGAAAGCTGACAAGTGACATAGTGGGGGCACACTTTCACGAAAGAAAGCCAATGTCACCCAATGCCAGCGAGGAGTCAGCTACCGGGAAGGACTGTGAGTAAGGACAGCATCAGCTTTCTCCTTTGGTCTCAATTTTAGCTCCAATGGGAAGCAAATTTGACTAGTGGAGGGAAGACACAGGAGGCATTGGCAGGCTGTGTTCTGGAAAGGCATGAATTGGGGATGTTCCTCTGTGGACCGGGGAATGCTAACCTGCCTCTCTCTCTCTACTTCCAACAGTTTGTGGCTCACCCCAACTGCCAACAACAGCTTTTGACGATCTGGTATGAGAACCTTTCTGGCCTCCGGGAGCAGACCATCGCTATCAAGTGCCTGGTCGTGTTGGTCGTGGCCTTGGGCCTTCCATTCCTTGCTATCGGCTATTGGATTGCACCTTGTAGCAGGGTACTAGCCTGTCCACCTCCCCTCTGTGCTGGGTGCAATGTGTATCTCTGTTGGGAAAGTACAAAAGCTAAAGGTCAAGCTCCCACCTCTTTGGCTTTACATTTTAAGTGACTGTGAAACAAATATTCTACTTTTTAGTGAGTGGATCAACTCAAGGATGGAACCAGGAAGGATTTCATACTACCAAAACAGATCACATTTGCAGGCATGACATGTTAAGGGTTTTAGGGCAAAATCCCTGTGGTAGACAGGAAGGAATAGGTAGCTGGAGTGAAGTAGTATTTGTGCAATTACTTCTGACAGCATAATAAGAACATGGGCGGGACTGGCTGGAAGAAGGGCTAGGAAATAAACAGCTGTACTCAGTGGGACTGAAAAACAGCTGTTTTCAGTGCGCTTATCTGAACCCATTAGAAACACCGGGATCTGAGTGTTAAGCTAATGGCTATCAGCGGTATTATTTAGCCTTTAATAATGTCCATGGTGGGTCCTCAAGTCCTTTGTTCTTCCAGAAGGTTCCAACATGAGTAGAATTGAACTTAGGGTGCTTTTCATTTTTTTTTTAACTGCTTAATTTTGCTTTGATCGCTCTGATACTTTCTCCCCTCAACCTGCCCAAGAACAGCTAATTTGGTTGTGATTAAGAAATCCCCTACACAAGATGTGGAGAGAACATGAATCATGCTAACAGAATCTGCATTCTGGTAATAAGGGGTGCTTCCCGGAGAAGGAGCTGCCCTCAAGTCTGGTTTTATTTAAATCAGAATCTGTTTCAGGCGAAATGTGTCAAGGTCACTTATAAATGACCCTGTAAGGCTACCAATGCCCCCATGTCTTAGTAGCCTCCTCCAGGTGTATATGTGTGTGAGAATGCTTATCCATCTCGCTTCCTTGTTGAGCTGCCTCATACAATAAAAAGTAGAACTTTGTCATTTTGACAAAGTTTGATGACTACTGGATTCTTTGTTATGTATCATGGAGGAGCTACTCTACAATTCCTTAAATACATAAACACTAAAAAAAAAAAGAGCATAAATCACATAAGAGCCTGTGGTCAGCAGAAAATTATAACCCAACCAGTTTCCCTTTTCTGGAGGAAATGCATCCCAAAGTTCTGGTACCTGAGAGTCTGCCTTCGGGGATCTCAGTCAATTAGAGCAGGTTAGTGCTGCAGTGAACATTTTGGGGTGGACGTTTTTTCTCCATTTTTTTATTTAAATTAGAAACAAGATAGTTTTATATGTCAATCCCAGTTCCCTCTCCCTCCCCTCCTCCCCTGCCCCCCCACTAACACCCTACCTATCCCATACCAATTCTGCTCCCCAGGGAGAGTGAGGTTAGACATTTTTATCTCTTATAAAATAACAGCTCTCTGAGTAGTGATGTTTCATCATAAGAAAAGAAAGCTGGGAGCTTAGCCATTCCTTGGTCCCATGCATGGCTGTGCTTATTACATAGAGTAAAGAGAGGATTCTGGGGCTGGGGATACCTTAGTTGATGAAGCGTTTGCCTTGCAAGCATGAATACCCAAGTTCCATCCCTATTGTCCTCATGCAGAGCTAGAGGTGATGGTACATGGCTGCAGTCTCAGTGCTGGAGAGCTGCAGGTAGAAGGTTCCTGGACTTGCTAGCCAGCCAGTCTAGCTAGCTGGTGAACTCTAGGCTCCAAAATCAAGGTGGACAGCCCCAGAAGAATGACACTCGATGTTGACCTCCAACCTCTGCACACAGACCTGGGTGAGGGGGTCTTAAGCTGGGGCAATGCTCAGCATTAGACCATTGTCTAGTGTTCATGAGCACTGGTTCCAATACTGTAAACAAACAAACAAAACCTCCACATTTTAAAGATGAGTATGCTTTTTATTTTCATTGTATTTAAAGTTTCAAAGATCAATCTTTAAGGAAAGCAGACTTGGCAACTCCTAAAAATTACATGTGACTTGGCAGTGATGCTAAGCACACCCTCTGCAGCTGTCTCAGCTCCAAGATGTGTGATTGTATTGTTGCTTATTTTTCTGTGTCGGGTATGGAAATGTAACAACTGTCTGTGTGTGTGCATGCTCAAATTCAGAAATACTTAACATTCTTTGGTCATTTGTGGATAGCAGATTAAGGTTCTGGACATTCCTTTGAAGTTAGTCTTCCAAATGTGAACCAAATCTGTTTTTAAGGTTACAGACTGAATTAAAAACCAGGCTCTGAATGTGCAGCATAGAGAACATACTTGACAAATTTGTCCAATGTAACTCATCCTTGGACTGTGGATGCCCTGGGGACAAGAGAAATTGCTTCTCATTTCCTGTTAAAATGTGGGACTTTTAAGGACAGTGTATCACAGGATATTTTAAGGAGCCACCTTCATATAATTATAAGCTGACCATTAAAATGTCTTTATTATATGTATCATTTTCAAAACTCGATAATTTTTAATCAAGCTATCTTACTTGGAAGTTCTAGTTATGTTATAGCTCCCTATTATGTAAGTAGTAATTAATAAGATATTTATCTTGATTCTAATAGTTTCTTCCTCCTAAAATATTATTATAGTATGATAATTCTGGATTATTTGGAAGTGAGAACTAAGATTTGTTTACAGTGTAGCAATTATTTTACTCTTCAAAAAGCTTTTAATGTGCCAGGTGCTGGTGGTGCACACCTTTAATGCCAGCACTTGGGAGGCAAATGCTGGCAGATCTTTGTGAGTTTGAGCTTAGCCTGGTCTAAAAAGTGAGTTCCAGGACAGCCAAAGCTACACAGAGAAACCCTTTCTCAAACAAACAAACAAACAAAAAATGCTTCTAATGCCCCATGTGAATCTACAGGTTTCCTTTCCAGGTTCAAGAACTTTGGCTTTGCCATAGTTATTCATGCAAAAATAAAAGTAAAAACTATCCCCCATACTAGAGTTTGCAGAAGGGCAGCATGGTTTCCAGAGGAGGAGACATTTAGAAACTGAATTTCCAGGACTTTTGAAGTTATTTTTAGGGGGAAATCTTCCTTTAAAAAGAGTAGTTTTCACAGTGCATACCAGACAGGGGAGCCCAAACTTCTGACATTGAGACTTGATGTCTACAAATGTGTTGGGCAACATTCATAACTATCTAAAGGTTGGACAAACATGAATAGCTCTTCTGAAACTAACAAAGTTTTCCAACTTCCTTCATTTACTCATTTTTATCCTGTATGGTGAAGGTTGCAAGTAAAAGCCAAATTTTCTAGAACATCTCCTTCTCCCCCTCCCTACTACCTCCTCCTCCCTCCATCTTCCCCTTCTCCCATTTCCCCCTCCTTCCCATCTCCCCTCCCTCTCATCACCCACTCCCTCACATCTCCCTCTCCATCTCTCTGTCATATTACAGCTGGGGAAAATTCTTCGAAGCCCTTTCATGAAGTTCGTGGCACATGCTGCCTCCTTCATCATCTTTCTGGGTCTGCTTGTGTTCAATGCCTCAGACAGGTTTGAAGGTATCACCACACTGCCAAACATCACTGTTATTGACTATCCCAAGCAGATCTTCAGGGTGAAGACCACCCAGTTCACATGGACGGAAATGCTTATTATGGTCTGGGTTCTTGGTAAGCCTTTTAAGTGCCCTAATTTTTATTTTAGAAAATAGTTACTGAAATGATTGCCATTTTGTTCTAAAACTGTTATGCTATATATGATGAGAGCATCACCATTAAATATCAGCTAGATTAGTAAATAACTGGATGATTCAATATGGTGACACCAAATTATTAACATGGGTCTAAGTATTTAAATGAAATACTTGTGACTAAAGAGGCTTTGTTATACATTGCTTTGGTTTCAGGGATTTTTTAGGAGTGTTCCCATTTTTAGGATGTTTGTTACTTAACTTCTGATAACTCATTTTGAGTAGCTGTGTTAAAGGGAAAATTTGAAGTAGTGTGAGGCGAGGGAAACTTCTGCTCTATCTCAGGAAATGGAAGCACCCTGTGCATTGGTTTCTCTCCTGCCTGTGTGCTCCTTGCTATTCTGAGTGTGGAGGTCAGTTCTTCACTCATTTACCTCATGACCTCAGCCAGCTGTGGCCCTCAGGTGCACACACCCCACGCAGCCCAACACACCTGTAAATGAAATCATATTATAGTACCAAAAAGCATCCAATCCATGTGTACATAGGATAATTTGTTAAACTTAATGCTTCATTTTTTTTTACCCAAATGACAGTTTCTTCTAGAATTGGATCTTTTCTGGTGATGTTCCTGGCCTCCCCAGTGGGCAAGGGGTGTGGGAAGAGAGGTTAGAGGAGGACGAGTGTTCTTGGGTGACAGGGCATGGTTCTTGTTAAATGTCTGCAGTGAATTTCCCATTTTGGAGCTTACTCATACCCCTACATTGCTGTGATCTGAATTGATTAGCCTCTTTGATTTCCTAGACTCCCTTCTCTCTCCTCCTCCAAAAACCTCATGGAACAAAGCCCTTAACTGTCACTTCCCTTTGCTTCTTTACTGTCCCCCATCCTGTGTCATCTGCACACATGGGCTATATGAGCATCAATTCTGGTTCACGTATGTTTCTTTAAAATTTGATGCGGTGGAATCCATCGATCCCTAAGCAGAAGCTTCCTTTACACTCAGCTCTACCAGGGCCTCTCAGGGTCCATCCGGACAGTAAGGTGGTGCTAGAGTTTCGCCTTTCCTGGTTGTGGACAGAGCGTTGGCTCAGCCTCTGGTTTCTTTTGCAGGGATGATGTGGTCTGAGTGCAAGGAGCTCTGGCTGGAAGGACCCCGGGAATACATCGTGCAGCTGTGGAACGTGCTTGATTTCGGCATGCTCTCCATCTTCATTGCTGCCTTCACAGCCAGGTTCCTAGCCTTCCTGCAGGCAACCAAAGCACAGCAGTATGTGGACAACCACGTGCAAGAGAGCGACCTGAGTGAAGTCACGCTCCCACCTGAGGTTCAGTATTTCACGTATGGTGAGTTGTTAGCTGCAGGGTCCCTTTGCACTTCAGGAAGGGCATTTTGGAAAGACACAGCTGGAGAGACCGCTCAGCCCTTAAAAATAGGCTCACAACCCAAAATATAAGACATGGTAGTTCTCCTATCTGAGGTGGGGTTGTTCTAAGATGCCAGAAACCACGGATAGAATCAAATCCTACATATACTGTGTGTGTCCTTTCTCACATGTAAATACGTGCATGGGATAAAGCTTTGTTTATAAATTAGAGCCCATGATTGATTAATGACTAATAAAACACAAAAAGTTTAATAGTCTGCTGTAATAAAATTGCCATCATCACTTCTTTTGAGTTCTAGGGCTATGATTGAGTAAGATAAGTTTCTTCACCACAGCCTCTACTGTGTCGAGACTGACATTCTGATAAGCTCCACTGCTACTCAGGCACTAAAGGACAAACAGCCTATACACTGTGGATCACTGGACAGAGGGCGAGGATAGGAAGGATGGAGCCAGTGGAGACTAGACTGTTACGATGCTTAGAAGGCTGGACAGTTTAAAACATATACATTGTTTGCTTCTGGGATTTGCTGTTTGATATTTTCAGACTACAGTTGATCATCAATCACTGGAATTATGGAATGCCAAACCTCAGATTAATAGGCAGCCACTATATGCTTAGCATGAGAAATGTGTAGAGTGTTTGTGGACAGTAGGAGAGCATGAGCTCCAGAATCTGAGAAACTAGATGCGCAGGGGCATGGAATAAGATAAATGAATTTCAGCAGAGGCAGGATGTAAAAGCTAAAGTCCATACATATAACAAGGTTGGCTATGGTATCTTTCCCATGGCAGGGGCATCCAAGTGGAAGGACACTGATGACTTTTTTGCTGGCACAAACCAGTATTACAGAGCTATAACTGGTGAATTTTCATTATAGTTGTTTGTTAGTTGGGCTGCAATCTCAGCTACACAAGGGGCTAAGGCAGAAACACCACAAGCCCAAAACCTGTCATGCTACATAGATCAAGGTCAGCCATAGCAACTTTAGTGAGATCCTGTATGTGAATAAATATAAATAAATAAGTTAAATAAATAAAGTCATAGGGATATTGCATAGTCCTAGAGTGCTTGCCTAGCCCGATTACTACAATAAATTAAGATAGAATAAATTGTCACCTGGCACTCATTTTTACAGATAAGAAAGACTGAAACACAGAATTTAGAAGTGCTGTGGTTTGTTGGGGGGAAGACTCTGGAAGTGTGACTAGGACTCAATGTTGTGAGGAGTAAAGACACTTTAACATTTTAAGGAAGTCTCCAAAATATACAATATTGCAGTGCCTGCAATTTAAACACATTATCTGTTGCCATCAACAAGTAGGAGTTTTAATATACTAAAAACACTGGCTCAAAAGAGCAAATGAACACCATTTATAATTAAGGAATGAAATCTTGTTTTATGTGACATGTTATTTTGCTGATTCTAAAAGCTGTGTGTTCAAATTTATTCATGTGTATTTAGTAACTGTTGGCTGGAGGGGAATTTATTAATTCAGATTTCCCTATTTCCCTTACGTGTGTTTTTAAACTTTTCTAGGCCTTGGTTTCTGTTTTCATAAAAAGAGAAATGACACTGGGTCATTGAAGGCAGTGTCTAACACAGAGCAAACATTCAAGAGATGTTAAGTTTGATTTTGCAAATGTCTACAGTGTAGCCTTTCTTTTGGAAATGAGTCAGTTTGCACAGAATTAACCATTTATTATTTCATTGGCCTGCCAGGGAACTGGATCTGCTGTATATTATTGGGGTCCTCACTCCAGGTCTACCTCTAACATATTTACACTTTCTGGGAGCCTGCGACATGGCTCAGATCTCACAGGGTCAGCATCACTATGATTTGGTAATACTTTCCCTCCTTGCTGTTGGACATTTTACTTGTGTTAATTGATAGATGAATTGATTTTCAAAGTAAGTTTCACTGAGGTTTTCCCTATAGCATGGAAAAATAACCAGTAAATAAAGCTGATAAGGGGAGAGTGAATGCCAATGGTGTCTTGTCCTGGACAGTCTGTGTCCATGAAACATTGAGTCTCTCTTTTTTGTATTTTAATTCTGTTTCTGTGCATGTGAGGCCATCTTGATGTCTTCATAATAGGGTTTCATCCATTGAAATAAAGATGTTGTTTCTAGTTTAACATTAAAAAATAGTGCCTGGACAGTTAATTAAATTGCCAGTAGTTTCAACTGAAGCAAGAACCACTTGTCTTTATAATAGATCCGTTTGCAGTATTTGCTTTGCATAGTTAAGAATAAATTAAAAACTCCATTTTAATCTCTCTCTCTCTCTCTCCTCTTTTCTAGCTAGAGATAAATGGCTCCCTTCAGACCCTCAGATCATATCTGAAGGCCTCTATGCCATAGCTGTGGTACTAAGCTTCTCCAGGATTGCATACATCCTCCCTGCGAACGAGAGCTTTGGGCCCTTGCAGATCTCCCTTGGAAGGACTGTGAAGGACATATTCAAGTTCATGGTTCTGTTCATTATGGTGTTTCTGGCTTTCATGATTGGCATGTTCATCCTTTATTCTTACTACCTTGGGGCCAAAGTCAATCCTGCTTTTACCACGTAAGTAAGACATCATCCTAAAAAGGTGTAAAAAGAAATTCCAACAGATCCAGCAAGTGAAGAATTGATCAGGATTTAGAAAAATAACAGACCAAAGGAGCTATTTTAAGAAAACTGGATGGCAAATGTCTAATAGTGGATGTCTCTTATTTTTGTAGACACTAAATTTAGCTTCATCATTTTGAGGTCTATTCCTCTTTCAGCTTCTATGTTAATGTGTTCATCAGTAGTGAGTACAGGGAATAGAGGAAGCAGAAAGACAGCTCCTCTAAACGAGTTCCACCTCCTGCCCTGAAGAGTCACCTCCTCCCCGAAGCCTTTCTTGATTAACCTCCATAGTCACTGTCACTGTAAGGTTCCCCCACCATGGAGCTACTCGGGACTTTGAGATTCTCTCTGTCACTCATAGGCGTTTGGTTGTCTCGGGAATGGGGCCCTCCCTGTGTGTTCAGCCCTTGCAGGCGAGAATGTCACAAACTCTCACCAGCTTCCCTTTGTTCCTCATGTGTCAGCTATACAGTAAGTTCCCTGTAGATACTGTACAGCATCATGTCCTTGGAGACATCTGAATTGTTTCATTTTTTAGAAATAGTTATTGTAGAGCAGGCTTTAAAGGCAAATGAGACCGGAGGCTCACTTTATTGTAATAAATGACAAAACAAAAGAATCCTGTGAGTCTATTGGTGTGAATGGACAGGACCTGCACACTTCCCTGTGCTCCCTGCCTCACAATAGTTCACATGATAGATTACATTTTTCTTTTCTGTTTTGAAGGGAGGCCTGGCAACATAATATAGTGGAAGGAATATCGGCTGGGAAGTCTGGCAGGCCAGGATTTTAACACAGTTCTGCTATTTTCTAACTGTGCCCTTTGGTTAAATTACTGAACATTTCTCGGTGTCATTTTCCTCATTTTTAAAAGAAGCATGATAGATTTTAAATAAGGTCGTTGTGAGGATTGCATAAGGTTGGTTATATAAAACCTCTTGCCCACAGTAGGAGCTCAGAACTGCAATGTGCTTTCCATCCCAACATCCCTCTTTCCTCACAGATACCGCAAGGAGTTGAGGCAGGGAAGTGTGCAAAGGATCAAGAGGAAGGGGCAGGGTGGCACCATGACAGGTTTTATAAATGCAGAAGCAGAGGCTAAAGTGCGCAGCCTCCTGCCTCCACATGCCGTAATGTCATACTCTAAAGTTTTGTGACGGGAAGCTTTCTCACTATTGGAACAGAATTCTTTATTCTCAACCCTCTATCCCCAGGAACTAACAACACTTCTAGAACATAGTAGATTGTCAGTCGATCGTGGTTGAGTGGTTAAATGAATAAGTAAGTAAACAAGTATTTAAAACGGCAGGTCATTATTATTTAGAATCTGTTACAATATTTCAAAGTACTGTTTTCATAAATGATTCTCTGGCGGGGGCAGGGGTTGGGGGGAAGACACTTTTCTACCTGTGCTCCACAATGAATTTGACCTGTGGAACTGTTTAAGGAGTCTTTATTCATTTCACAGATCTGAAGATCATATGACAAAATGAGCTAAATACCAGTGGGTAGAAGTCATGTGAGGGGTGAAATTTGGAGCTCAGTCTGGCCAGAGCCTGCACACTACTTATGCAAGAAGGACTGAGATGCTCTCGTTCTATTGTCTCCCTCCTCTTCCAACTGCAAAATATTTTTATGGAAGAGGTGCAGCTGGCTTTCAGAGTCTGTACCCCACGTGCAACCAACCATGGGCCAAATGATTCTTTTAAGAAATTGTGTCTGTATTGAGCATACACATTCTTTTCCTGCCATTATTCCCTAAACCCTGTAGTATAACAATTATTTGCATAGCTTTGCATCATGTTTGTTATTGTAAGTAACCCAAGAAGAGATGGCTTAAATAATACCGGAAACGACACACTGGTAACCTGAAAATGCAATACCATTTATTTGGGGTTCCCATGCACATCCTCTGATACTGATACTCATGAGGACCCTATGAACCAATTCCCCACAGATGACACAGGATGACTATAGCTTCTTCTTCTTCTTCTTCTTCTTCTTCTTCTTCTTCTTCTTCTTCTTCTTCTTCTTCTTCTTCTTCTTCTTCTGGGTAATTGTAGTGTGAATTTTAATTGGTCTTTTTTTTGTCATGTGGACTGTAGGTTCTTGTGTCACAAATTCAAACAGAGGTGTTTACAGTGAAAAGCCTTACCTTCACATTCTGACCCTCAATCTATATGTTATCTTTCATTCTTAGAAGCCATGATTTCTTTTGAACACTTTCAGAAACTACTTTTTTCCCAAAAAGAAGGATATATTTATATAGCCCTCTCTTTTGTATTTAGATGACCAAGAATTTCACACTTGCTACATTTTTTAACTTGATATATCTTTACTATTGTTTATATTATAAATGTATGAAGATAAACAGTCCCGTTATCCCCAGTGGCTGCACAGTGTTCCACCATCTGGGTGCACCAAAGCTCTTTGTCATGTTCTCTGGGTATTGAGTTTGTTTTTATTCTAGGTGCAAATTACTTCATTGCAAGTCATGAGTTATACATCCTTCTTTGAAGTGGATATTTAGTTTTAAACCTAACCTAGGAAATCTGATATAAATTTCCAAACCACTTCCAAAATCAGACTCCTAACTTCCATCCTTCCAGAAGGAAAGCATGGGTATTGTGACATCACTTCACAATAATATTTTACATCTGTGTAATATCAGATACTAACTTGTTTTTACTTTTTAACACTGGAAGCTATTCATCAATTTCTTTAATTTTTCAACAGTGTGGAAGAAAGTTTCAAGACTTTGTTTTGGTCCATATTTGGACTGTCTGAAGTGACTTCTGTTGTCCTCAAATATGATCACAAATTCATAGAGAATATTGGATATGTCCTTTATGGAATATACAATGTAACTATGGTGGTTGTTTTACTCAACATGCTAATTGCTATGATTAATAGCTCATACCAAGAAATTGAGGTAAGTGTTTCCCGCCCACTGTGTCTCAAAAGCTTTAAGACTACTGGCTAGAAATATTGGCTGTAGGGGGATTATTACTCCTAGGCCACCCAGCACTGCTCCTGGTAGAGGATTGGCAGTTGAGTTGACTATGTTCTTTAGGCAAAATGTTCAGTCCCTGGAAACTACTCTGCATTGGATTTTTGATCTGTTGGTTCCTTAGCCTTCATGATTTTATACTTTTTAAATGTCTTCCTCTTTTGAATTTATTATCTTTGCTTAGCCGTGTGTTACTTCCACCAAATAGTTATGTTTGCCTGGGTTTTTGAAGACAGGGTCTCACTGTAGCCAGGCTTCCCAGGACCTCATTATGTCACCAAGACCTCAAACTCATGGTGCCCTGTCTGCTTCATGTTCCCTGGTGCTGGGATTACAGGTGTGCAGCACCACACCTAGCTTCTAGGCACATTTTAGTAATGGATGTCTCTTCAGAAGGTCAGCATATTAGTTATTTTTCTTGTTGCTGTGGCAAATGCAAATTAAGGAAGGAAGAGTTAGGTTTGGACTGACAGTTCAAGGGCACAGTTCATCGTGGTGGAGAAAAAGCAAGAGCTTCAGGCAGCTGGTCACACTGCATTCTCAGCCAGGACACAGAGGAAGATGAATATTTGTCCTTGGCTCATTTTTCTCCATTTTTTTGCAGTCCTAGACTACAGCTACCTGTATTTATGGTAGGTCATCCTACCTAAATTAAGTCACTCTAAAAACTCACAAGAATGCCCCAGGATTTATCTCTTAAATGGACCTAGATCCTGTCACAGTGCCAATAAGTATTAACCAGTTCAGTAGATGCTACAAAAGCCAAAGGTACAATACTGCAGATGTCTGTGTGTGTGGTAGCATCAGTGTAGGCTCTGGGAATTAAAGGAGCCTATTTCCTAAACCTGTGACCCTGCTTCATGTCCTTTGTCAATGAGGATGTTTGTGCCAATCACCTTGGGAAGGATTGGGAACAGAAAAAGATGGAGACAAGTCCTGGCCTCTGTAGGATTTATGTGACATTTGAGGACATGTTGTACAAACACAAACTTCAAAATGCACTTGATTCAGTGAAGTGTGTTGGCATATGCCTGTTGTCCAGCACTTAGGAGGAAGTGGCAGGGGGTAGCCTAAGCTACAATGTGAGCTCCAGGCCTGCCTTGCTAGTGTGAGATCTTCAATACAAAACAAATTAAGATAAATAAGGCAAAAATCAATGCATCTAAGTGCCATTTACCCCCTTTGCCTTTAGAGTGAGGCACATGACATATATACCCACCTGGTACAGATGGGCCTGGAAGACCATGGAGGGTGGCAGAGAATGAGAAACAATGATGAATATGAAGAAATGGTTGGGATGACAGAGGGAGACAGTGACTAATAGTTTTATCCTTCCTTGACCCTGAATTTTTTTCTTGCCTTTTTGCTTTACCTTGGAATAAGGAACAGAAGTGCTGGTTACATTTCAGTAGGTACAGATAGAGGCGTGTAGAAGAGAAATATTAGAATAGCATATATGTGAGTCTATATCATGTAGGCACGTAGGAATTACATGCAGATAAATGTAATTAATTACTTAACTGTTTAAAACATAATGTAGTTACTGTAAGAATATACATCAGGTCTAGGATGTCTAGTTTAAAATTTAGTAGCTGTGGGACTGGAGAGATGTCTTAGAAGTTAAGAACGAATACTGTTCTTGAAGAGGACCAGACTTTATTTCCCAGGACCATATGGGGCTTCCAACTATGAAGATGTAGCTACACTCTCCTCTTTTCGACACCACAGGTATATGTGTATACAAGCAGACACTGGTACATACACACACACACACACACACACACACACACACACACACACACGTAAAAAGAAAATCTTTAGAAACTCATAACTACTTTAACTTTGAGCTTTATTTTGTGACAGGATGACAGTGATGTAGAATGGAAGTTCGCACGTTCAAAACTTTGGTTATCCTACTTTGATGATGGAAAAACATTACCTCCACCCTTCAGCCTGGTCCCTAGTCCAAAATCGTTTGTTTATTTCGTCATGCGGATCACTAACTTTTCCAAATGCAGGAGAAGAAGACTTCAGAAGGATCTGGAGTTGGGAATGGGTAACTCCAAGTCCAGGGTAGGTATTGAGAACATGCCAAGATCCTAAATCAAATGCTTCATGTCTTTGTCTTTTGATGCTTGTTCATTAGTTTCTGTTGTGAGCTTACAAGATAGTGAAGATAGCTGTCTATCCCATGGTCTCTCATAGACTAATACTATCTGCAGAGTGTTTCAAATAGTCACTTAGTCTATGCCCTATTTGGGGTCAGCTTCTCGTGTAAATTGCCATAATATAAACAAGCAAAGGAAAGCTTGTTAAACACAAAAAAGGAAGTTATTGTCAAAAAATGCTTTGAGTCTGTGTCCCCATGCTTCAAAGCGGTCACTCCGAAGTTAAGTAACTCTAACTTCAGGTCTTCCCCCTTGGCATATGCATAGTTCACTAATGCTATATTTAGAGAGACTGAGCAAAGTCATCTTTCTTGTAGTGCCATGCCATAGATACGAGCTTGAGCATATTCCCAAATAGCAATAAATGCCCTTTATAAAGAATAAAAGCCTTTGAGTTGGCCCACTGAAGCCGTTCATTAACTAGGAAGGTAAGTTTCATGGTGGCACTTCATCACTAGGAACTTAGTTTCCATATATAGAACTGGGGTAGGAGACACAACATTGCGGGTATATTTAAAATAACAGGGAAGGAAGCAGATGGGAACAAATGTGTGAGATTCAGATGCTGTTTCTGTCTAAAATTGTGAAAATGGAGCCTGGAATGCTGCTGCATGACTGTAATCCCAGCACTCGGTAGACTGAGGCAGGAGGATACCAAGTTTAAAGACAGGTTGAGTTACATTGTGATTTTGAGACCAGCTAGGACTGGAGTGAGATTCTGTCTCAAAAAAAAATTAAGAAAATGATCTCCAGCTGCAATACTGTAAGACACCTAGGGAAACAAAGCATGGGCCTTCTTGGGCAAAGTTAGAGGCTTTTTCTCTGTTGAAGCTGGGGGAAAGACAAGATTTATGCAATGTGATTCATTATTTTTTAAGGTAGACCTGTGTTTCCAAGAATCTTACTCCTACAGAAAGTGACCTTGTGCTAGGAGTGTGGTTCGGTGATACAGTACCTGCTAGCATGTACATGGCCCTTGGTTTAACCCCAGCAGCGAAAAATAAGTTTTAAAGCAAGTGACTACTTAATGCATTTTGTGTGACTAGGATGTGATCTCTCACTGCTATTAGACCCTGCATCAGTGACTGGCTGTCCATGCCTTGTTCAAATATAACATCTCACAAATACAGTGAGAAGCCACAGCGTGTATGGAGGGGGAAGCAGCCGGGTTAAACCTGGGTCTGAGCTCTGGCTCTTATCAGCAAATTACACAGATAAATTGCCTCACCTAAAAGAGGAAAACCACGGAGCTTCTGTGAGGATTAAATGGGATGTCCTCCACTCCAGCTCATCAAACATCAGTGTCCATTCTTGTCAGGTTCCACACTGCTTTGCTGTGTGTTTAGACCCCGTGCAGCAGTCTGAAGTGAATATCATTATCCCAACTTTACAGCTGAGACACCTGAAACCGTTCAAGTAACTCACCCCTTGCCAGGTCACCTGGCTCGCAGCCAGTGTAGAGCAAATGTAGAATCGAAGCTTTCTGGCAGTCCATGCTTAGCCCTTTTCAGTCACTGCAGAGTAGCGCAGGCTTACTGGGTCGCTCTGCCCACTGTTAGGACTGACAGTGTTTTGGTAAATGTTTTGTCACTTTAGGAAAGTTCAACTACTTAAGTCTTTATTATTTTAAAAAAAAAAAAAAAGGCCTCTTGAATGTGGGTCTTACAACGTTTTGTGCTTCAGAGAACATGCCTTGAAGTTTTCTTTCTGTAGGCAGCAGAGTTCATGGACTTTGGACCTGGAACGGTCAAATGTAGATGGTGGCTACCAAAAGCCAGGTGAGCAGAGCACTTAGACCTCTCTGAAGGCACACAAGGTGGCCATAGGGTACCCACTCACACCATGTCTCAGCACTGACAGGAGGAAGGAACTTTTTTCCTCAACTAGGAAAGCCTGCCTTTGCGTCCCTTTCTTTTCATAGCTCCTAATTTGCCAAAGCTGGCCTTGAACTTGTGATCCTCCTGCCTCACTCTCCGCAACATCCGGGGTTCCAGGCGTGTGCCACTACACCCAGCTAAAGCTTTTCAACCTTACTCGTGGGCATAGACTTCCCTCATTAGATGACTTAAATTTTAAAAAATGAAGAAATGCCGGGGGGGGGGGGTTGTTGTTGTTGTTGTTATTATGGTTCTGTTTTAGAACTCTAAGAAACGGTTCCCTGCAGGGTCAGCTAAGCTCAGTCAGCAGGCAGATACTGACCTCTAGTGGCAGAGGGGAAAGTAGCATCATCAAGTGCAGGTCCTAGCAAAACAGTGAACAAGAGGCCTGTCCAGTCCTGTCACCTCTGCCCTGGCCTCCCACAACTGTCACAGTGATGCTCAGGAGGTATAGAGAATATAATCACCTTCTATACACGGCAACTTGCCCTTGAATGATAGGACGTCCCTGCTCGTGCCTGTGTGAGGCACGAACAGGGTTAGGCTCAGTGCTAGCATTCTGCTCCTGCCTACTCAAAACTTGAGATGAGACACACACAGAGAGAGAGAGAGAGAGAGAGAGAGAGAGAGAGAGAGAGAGAGACAGAGACAGAGACAGAGACAGAGACAGAGAGACAGAGACAGACACAAATAGAGAGAGAGAGAGAGAGAGAGACACAGACAGAGACAGAGAGGCAGAGAGAGGATATATGTTGATAGATGGTAGATTATATAGATGATAGAGAAATAGATATATGATAGATGGGTGATATAGTAGATAGAGAGATAGATGATAGATAGAAGATGATAGAGATAGACAGATAATAGATAGATGATAAAGAGATAGATGACAGACAGACAGACAGACAGACAGACAGACAGACAGACAGATGAGACAGAGAATAAAGCCCCATTCTTGAACCCAGTTCTTTCCAAAAGTCTGATCCTTGCTCAGAGTAAGGCAAGATGCTTAGGAAGAGGTATTATTTTAGGTGCTATGGCAGAGCTTCAAAATACTTGTAAGACTACCCACACCCATAGTAGGCTTTTGTTCAACCTAGGAGAGGAACTTGGGCTCAGCAACCAATCAAGCCACTTCAGAGGCATTGAGGTTCTGGATGGTTAATAATGCATGTCCCCAGGAAAACTTATGCTAGGTAAGGGCCAACTTCTAAAATACATTCTTAATAAACAGCTCTGTTACACCGTGTCTTGCCAGTGTTTTGATGAAGGTGAACATGTCTCTCACACAGATATTTGCCTTTGGAAATATTTGAGCACCCCCATAAAAGCCAGCCCACACAAAATGTTCCTTAGAAGTGCTGACTTCAGAAATGCCATCCAAGAAAATCAAGTAGACTATATTTCATATTCCAAATGAATGTATTCTAATTTACTAGGTTAATTGTATTTTTTCCTAGTTAAACCTCTTCACTCAGTCTAACTCGAGAGTTTTTGAATCACACAGTTTTAACAGCATTCTCAATCAGCCAACACGCTATCAGGTAAGCACTCCTTAGCCATTCTCTACTGTGTGTGATTCCTTGTGTGTCTCTCTGAATGTGTGGAGTAGTGCATTCTTCATATATACTATAAAGCCATACGGAACAGAGAGAGTAGGGCATCGGGGACTTTAAAACTCAGAGTTCAACCTCTTGTCTTTTTTTTTTTTTTGCTAAAAAAATTAGACTTTTGTTGTTTGTTTATTTCTTATTTTCTTAAGATTGAAATTTGAATCCAGGGCGTTGCCCAAGCTACAGTCCTGGTCTTTTTTATTTATTTTATTTTGAGATAAGGTCTCACTAAGGCTCCTGGCTTGACTTCCAACTCAGTTACCCAGGCAGGACGTGGATTTTCAGTCTTCCTTCCTCAGCCTCTCCAGAAGCTGGAGTACAGGCCTGTACCACCAAGCTCAGCAAGAAGGATTGCCTTTGCAGTGTTGACAATGAAGTGTTTCTATGGTTTTTAAAAGTTAGATTTATATATTTTATGTCAGTATGTATGTGTATGTCTGTGCACCACATGAATGCTTAGTGCCCATGGAAGCCAGAAGAGGGCATTGGATTCCCTGGAACTGGAGTTACAGATGGTTGTAAACTGCCATGTGGGTGCTGGGAATCAAAGCTTGATCCTCTGCAAGAGCAACAAGTACTCTTAACCACTCAGCCATAGCTATAGTTTCCAAAGAACAAATATTTGCATAGACTCTGCCCTGGAGAAAGGAGTGGAGGATGTAGTATATTAGAATAAATGATATTCTCAGTATGAGATCTGGTATGCTTCACTGGGTTTTATTTCCATGAAATCTGTGTTTGCAAATGATTGCTAGGCTCTATTTTTGTCAGTACAACTTTAAAATACCTTTTTTTATTTTGTTTTGTTTTTTTGTTTTTTTTTTCCGAGACAGGGTTTCTCTGTGTAGCTTTGGAGCCTATCCTGGCACTCTCTCTGGAGACCAGGCTGGCCTCGAACTCACAGAGATCCGCCTGTCTCTGCCTCCCGAGTGCTGGGATTAAAGGCGGGCACCACCAACGCCCGGTTAAAATACTTTTTGTATGGTGATGTTACATGCAGATTTGAACACTGTTATCTAGCACAGAAGAGGTTATAGTTCTTTGTTTCATCTGACTAGTCATTTTGACCCACTTTCTTTTGGATTCTAATATGTCTAAGGTGTAAAGAGGATCAAAATATTTATAGTGTCTGTGATGTTAGTGACTATAACCCACTTCTGTGTAATTTCCTTAGAAGAGGAAAACTTGACAAACTCAATTGACACATTGCTTGTTGAAGCCTTTCTTTGATGACTTTACAGTCTGTTAGATGGTGTTAGTTTATTTCATTTCCCCATCTTCTATTGATAGAAAATAAAGCCAGGGTTTTTATTTCAGCCTAACAGAAATAGTCAAGTACTTTTACTGTTTGTTTATCATGAATGATCTTGGCCATATCATGTTTAATGATCTATGTACCTTTCTTGATGACATTCTGTTACCAATTAAGGGAAATTTTTAATAGTTAAACAAACTATCAACCTTTGCTAAGGCGTGCCCCACCAACGCCCGGCTTTATTTTAGGACTTTTCTTTTGCAAAATTAGCTGGCTATTCATTTTTTTCTTTGGAGTTTTAGTTAGCCTGTCTAGTTCACAAAATCTGTCTGGCTGGTGTTTTTGTGAATATCGGGTTAATGTTTCAAGACTCTGATGTCCCTTTTTTCCTTTTTGGATTTTTTTTGGGGGGTGGGTGCTTCCTTGCTTGGTTGGTTGTGTGGTTGGTTGGGTGATGGATTTTTCTGATGTTTATTTGGTTTGGCTTATCTGAGATATGATCTCCTATAGCCCAGGTTGTTTTCAAACTCAGTAAGTAGAAGTTGGTCTTGAACTCCTGATCCTACTGCCTCTGCCCAACAAATTTACAGGTGTGTGTCACCATGCCCAGATTTGTACAGGTTCTTGGGTCTTGTGTTATTGTATTTATTATATTCAGTTTGTTAAGAAGTCTCCCAGAACTGCCAAATAGCAACTACTGAAGGTCTGAAAGAAGACAGAATTTATTTCTTTCTAATGTTTAAAAGTTCAGGTCACACCAGGCGTTGGTGGCGCATGCCTTTAATCCCAGCACTCGGGAGGCAGAGGCAGGTGGATCTCTGTGAGTTAGAGGCCATCCTGGTCTCCAGAGCGAGTGCCAGGATAGGCTCCAAAGCTACACAGAGAAACCCTGTCTCAAAAAAAAAAAAAGTTCAGGTCACCCAGCTCTTCTGGAATATAACTGAGGATGTCTGAGACCCAGGCCTTCTCTGTCTATTGCTGTTGCTGTGACTGAGGACATGTACCACTGAGCCTAACTTTGAACATGACAAATTTTGAAGGGGAAAGTTTTATGCCTCTATACATAATTTTCTCTGAGATAAAAAGTTTGTTTATTTTCCCTTTGGTGAGGATTTGTTGATGAGAGACCTTGTTCAGACTGCTTCTAGAGACACTTGAATTCCTGATGAACTTTTAAGACAATCTATTTTCTTTCATTTTCCCTCTGTGCAGCAAGTGCAAAATTCCATAGACTTTGTCTAAGCATAGTTTCAGGAGACCTGTAAATATCTTGCAGCAGATTACATTAGAGAGTATGAACGTTTAGTTTTCGCTGTATTAAATAATACCACTAGAGCCTAACTATCTGCGCAGGAACTATGGGTCTACATGTATTTGATTATGTAATCTGAGCAATAGTTTAAGTGCTGAGTTTTGTGACCCCTTATGAAGTTGGAAAAACAGAAGCTCATGGGTACTTTCGGAACACTCATCTGGTAAAGACTTTTATTCAAACTCAGAGATTTTTTCTTTTACTCCCAAGACATCTGCCTCACCTCAATTCTTATTTGTGTATGTGTGTCACATGTTCACAAAGGTATGCCTGTATGCAAGTGTATTGTGAATGTGAAGACGAAAACTCAGTGCCAGGTGTCTTCCTCAGTCACTTTCTACCTTATCTCTAAATGAACCCAAAACTCAGATTTGGCTAGATGGCCAGCCAGTGATCTCTAAGGACCCACTAGTCTTTCCCTCCCCAGTCAATGTTTTTTTGTGGGTGCTGTAAACCTAAACTCAGGTCCTCATTTTTTTTTAAGACAAAGTCTCCCTATGTAGCCCGTCATCCTGGAACTCACTATGTAGACCAAACTGGCCTTAAACACAGAGATCTACCTGCCTCTGCCTCCTGAATGATGGTATTAAAGGTGTGTGGCACCACACCCAGCTTAGGACTTCACTCTTCTACAGCTAGGCACTTTACCAATTGAGTGATCCCCCCACCTTAATTTTTAAGAGGTTTTAGGCCAGGCATGAAAGCAAGTACACATCTGTAATTGAAGTATTTATGAGGCTAAGAAAGGAGCATAATGGATTTGGTACCAGCCTGGACTACATAACCAAGAGCTTGTCTCCAAAAACAATTTGACAAGAGGTTTCTAAGGAAAATAATTTTACAGAAGACAATTTTTTTTCTTTTTTGTTTTTCGAGACAGGGTTTCTCTGTGTAGCTTTGGAGCCTATCCTGGCACTCGCTCTGGAGACCAGGCTGACCTCAAACTCACAGAGATCTGCCTGCCTCTGCCTCCCAAGTGCTGGGATTAAAGGGGTGCGCCACTAGCACCCGGCGACAATTTTATTTTTTAAATAACTTTTATTTAAATTAAAAAACAATCTTATTTTACGTACCAATCCCAGGTCCCTCTCCCTCCTGTTCTCCCACTCCCCACACCATCTCCCAGTCCCACCCACCGTCCACTCCTCAGGGAAGGTGAGGCCTCCCATGGGAGATCGTCAAAGTCTATGAAGTCATTGGGGCAGGGCGTAGGCCCTCCCCCGTGTATCTAGGCCAAGAGAGTTATCTCTCCATGGGGAATGGGCTCCCAAAGTCCATTCATGCTCTAGGGATACATCCTGGTTCCACTGCCAGACACCCCAAGGCCCCCAGCTGACACCCACATTCAGGGGGCCTGGTTTGGTAGAAGACCATTTAAATCCAGAGTTATTCTCACTTTCTTTGGCAACTGAAGTGCTTACAGCACCAAGGAAAGTGTTTATTTACTTATGGTGACCATATCTATGCCATTACACCTTGCTTTAACAAATGTTAATGTTAAACATTGTTAACATTCTGGCATTGTTCAGTCATCAATAAAACTGCAACACTCCTGCTCTGCTAATTTGTCTTTTTCCCTACACAGAGAGCTTCACCTTGTTCTTAGGTTTTATTTGTGCTTTTCTCATACCTACTTTTGTATATTTACCACTTATATAAATATATCCATAGCACTATACACTAGCTTTGTTGGGGTTGTTTGTTTGCTTGGATTGGTTTGTAAAGATTTATTATTATTTTTAATCATGTAGGGGGTGGTATGTGAACATTGAGCACAGTGCCTGTGGAAACTAGTAAATGGCATCAGATCCCCTGGAGTCAGAATTACAGGTGGTTGTGAGTTGCCCAGCACGGGTATAAGGAATCAAACTTGGTTCCCCTGGAAGAACAATGCACACTCTTAACTGCTGAGCTGTCTCTCCAGCCCCTTCCTTATGTATTTTCCTAAGTATGTAAATAATATAATAAAAATTATTACAGATACTACTTTTTGCTGCCAAGAGTTTTCCATATTGCTACATGAATATCTCATTCTTAACTGTTGTATAATATGCCACTGTGTCAACCAACCATTTTGTTCAGTTTTTTCAAGGAATATTTAGTTCATTTCTATCTTTGACTATTATAAATAGTGCTATAATGACTATCTGAGGCTATGTCTCTCTTCACATTATAAAAGTTTTTCTAATTACATGCTTGGTGGTTGTAGTTCTATTTTGAGCAGTAGATACACATAAGGATGTCTTAACTTCCTCACAAGCACTTGAACTCAGAATTTAAAAAAAAAAGAAGAAAGAAAAGAAAAGGAATGTCAGCTACAAAGCAAGTGGCCTATATGCTCCAAAAATGAAAAAGCAAAGAAAGCCAGGCATAGTGGTGCATACCTATAACCTTAACACCCAGGAGGCTAAGGCAAAAAGATTGCCATGAGAGTCTAGTAAGGTGGCTCATTAGTACATAGTACTCTTGCAGAGGACTTGAGTTCACATCCCAGCACTCAGGGAAGGCAGCTCATAACCACCTATAATTCCAGTTGCAGGGATTCTGAGTCTCTCTTCCGGCAACTCACATGAAAATACCCCCCAACACACACACACACACACACACACACACACAGGAACACACTGATATATATATTTTTTTTTTCCTTAAGAAGATTTCATGAATGTGAGAAGAACCCAGGCTGCTAAGTGACACTGTGTTGGGGTCAACACTGGACTGGAGAAATGGCTTACTAGATAAAGCACTTGCCACACAATCATGAAAACTTGAGTTGGGATCCCCAGGACTCCAATAAAACTGAACACAGTCATGCTTGCATATCTGTAATCCCAGTACTCCTCCAGTGAGATGGGGGGGGAGAGGAAAGCTCCCAGAAGCTCAGGCCAGCTGCCCTGGTGTGTGCACTGGCAAACAAAAACCCCTCACACAATGTAGAAGACAAGGACCAGCTCTGGCTGCCAGTCACCTGTGCATGCAGCCCCCTTCACACAGAAATGCACACATACACAGATTAATCAGTTTATCAATTAGTAAACAAATAAATGATGTATGGTGTCCAAAAAGAACATTGGGTCTATATAAATTTAAATGTAGTTTCAGCATATGAGCGAAACATTTCACTTCTCATAATGATCTCCAGTTTTGTTTTTTCCCCCTAAAAACATTATAATTTCATTCTTCTTTAGAACAGAACAAACTTCCATCTGTATATTTTTCTTTATCCATCCATCTGTTGATGGACAGGTTTCCCTATCCATAGTGAAGAGTGCAGCAATAAACTAGAATGTGCAGGAATCTCTCTGCTGTGCTGACTTAGGCCCCTTCCATAAATACATACCCAAGAGAAATAGAGATGGATCATATGGTAGTTCTCATTTAGTTTCTTGAGAGCCTTCCACCCTGATCTCTATAGTGAGATTAGATGTTTTTTCAGGCAGTCAGAGCACAGGTTAGTTCATCCTTGTTCCTGCCTGTGTCTTAATTGCCTGGAACAAACCTGAAGTCCCTAGGACTGCACAGTTAGTAGAGATCAGGTCATTTGGCTTTTTTCCTCACAGACAAAAAGCTTCAGAGGAAGCACTCCCTCCCTTTCACTTGGAACAATTAGAGTATAAAGAAGTTAAAGGACCCAGGAGTCCTTGATTCTCAGGAGTCCTTGTGGGTCTGTAGAGGGTAGGAGGTAAATTCCATACTGGTCTGAATCACTGCCCCAAAGGGAGTGGTATGGACCACTGGTGATGCTGGTGAAAACTTGTAAAGTAACTGGTGTTCTCTCTAACCAGTTTGGAACTTACTATTAAGCCAGGGGCAGTAGGGAAAAGATCTCATTTGATTTAAGATTATGTCTCATGGATATCTTTTAGAGCAATGGTTCTCAGCCTTCTTAGTGCTGCAACCCTTTAATACAGTTCCTCACATTGTTGTGACCCCCCAACCATAAAATTATTTTGTTGATACTTCATAACTGTAATTTTGCTACTGTTATGAATCATAATGTGAATATCTGATGTGCAGCCCACAGGTTGAGAACTGTTGTTTTAGAGCATCAAGAATGTTTCCCTAAAAGTTTTCATTTATGCCTTCAATCCATTTGCCCCATTTGTAAATACTGTGTGAGGCAAGGATCAACTTCTTGGCTTTCCTGTAGGATAGTCCATGACACAGCACGACTTGTTAATGATGTCTTCCCATCTCTTTAAAAATAGTTACTGTTTAATTTATTATTATCATTTTATTAATCATCATTTTGTTTTATGTGTATGGGTGTTTTGCCTGCATTTATGTCTGTGCACCATAGAGTTCAGATAAAGATATCAAGTGCCCTAGAACTGGTGTTACAGACAGTTGTGAGCCACCACGTGGGTGCTGGGAATCGCACTTGGGTCCTCTGCAAGAGCAGCCAGTGCTCTTGGTGATTGAACCATCTCTCCACATTTATTTACTTATTTAGAGAATGCTTGTGTGTATGCTACACACAAGCTATAAAACTAGCTCTCTGCAAATGGCAAATGAATCAGTGAGCTTAAAATCTGTCTGGGGAGCAGAAAATGGATGGGATAGGGAGTTAGTGGGGGGCAGGGGAGGCGGAGAGGGAGAGGGAACTGGGATTGACATATAAAACAAGCTTGTTACTAATTTAAATAAAAAATAGAAAAAAAGAGATCAGAGGGGTAACACTGAAGTGTCTTTGAAAAACATGATTGCTTGAGATACTCACTTGGCAATAGAGAACATTTTGGAGTTTTCAATTACCAGAGAGTTATGCCCCAAACCAGATTAGACAATATAGAGTATCTGGAGCACACTGATTTGCAAGAGATACATTCTAAGCTTCCTACTCTATCATGTAGTCTGAAAGTACCCAATATTTTTTTCTACAGAGGAAGAAGCACAGGGCTCCCTTCACATTGCTCCCTGTTACTGAGTAGTAAAATGATTTATACCCAAATGTACGAATGGACGAATGTGAGTGCCATGGAAGAGAAAAACAAATCTTGTCTTTTCTGGTCTGGTTTTCTTTGAATGGAGAGCCAGGTGGATCCAAAACTTTCTCAGAGGCTCTGATGAAAGGACAAAGGGAACACTAGTACTGTGTCCTTGACTGGGCCACAGTTAGCAAGGGTGCAGCTGGGACTAGGGCCAGGGTCTTGAAGGAGTTAAGGTTTCAGCTCCTGAAACTCCAACTTTCCCCTCTGAAGGTCTGTGCTCATCAGTCTTGAGGAAGCTGTGCCTGAGGTATCCTGTGTTCTCTTTGAAAACATTGTTTGACTTAGTTTTCTGCTGACCTTGGCCCATTCTCCTCTTAGAAATAGTATATAAGATGATAATAAACTTGCTTGATGTTAACTCTCAAATTATGCAAGACGTCCTGCTCCCAGATCTGCCTTCTGTGTTTTCTCATCCCCAGTCCTCCTGCCTTGCAGTTTGGGAGGCTAATTCCTGCATGTTTGGGTTGCAGTATGGCTGGGGGCACAGGCTTTTTAATACCATGGTATCTCTGTTGTAACATAGCTGTCATTTTTCTCTGACACTGGCATTTCAGATTGCCCTAAATCCTCACCCCTTTTAGCTTCAAATGTTTTACTGCCTTAAAACTTGTTTTTGTTCATTCTCATGGTTCTTCCACTCCTTTCCTGAGTTATCTTTTAAGTGTGATATTCATATGTATGCACAAGAATACATCCAGCACATACTGAATTACATAGCAACTTAGGAATGTCCAAGGCAGCACCCACCTGAGTGACAGCAGGATTGGTTTGCTGCTTCTAGTTGTCACTCCCCTTGTCTTGCATCTCTGCCAACATCTAAGAGGCAATAGTTCTCCTGAAATTTGGGTTCCGAACCCTCTTGGTTTTCTTTTCAGATGTAGGTTTATCGCATGTAGGAATATTCGAGAAATATAACATATACATATAACCTAGATTTACCGGGTTCTGAGCTCTATAAGATAGCTTTTTACTTTGTTATGTTCTTCCAACTGGGCATTTTCATTCATCATCATGCTTCTTTTTCTGTTTGCTTGGTTTTGTTTTGTTTTGAGACATGGCCTCATTATGTAGACCAGGCTGTCCTCAAACTTCCAAATGTGCCCAAATGCTGGAATTAAAGTCAGGTGCCACCATGCCCGGCTTTAGCATCCTGCTTCTAAGATTCACCCTGTGTGTGTGGCTGTGGTTCATTAATAAGATGAGTGAACACCAGGAGATCACACTCTATGAGACTATCCTTGCTTCCCGATGCTTGTCTAGATCGTTTGGTTCTTGCTGCATAGGACAACATTGCTTCTAACTCTGTTGTCATGTCTCTTGGCCATGTGTGCAGTGAACTTTCTGTCAGTGTCAGACTTTAGAAAATAACACCATATTATTTCCAAAGTGTCTTGTCCATTTGCTCTCAAGCCAGGAAAATATAGCAATTTTCATTGGTTCATGGCTTCTCCAGCAGTTGTCATTATCAATGTATGTCTTGTTCATTTTCTTTATTAGATGCCAGCCTGCATTTCCCCTTTGTTATAATATGTGTGTCCTCAGGAATAGACTGTAAGGGCGTTCTATAAGTTTGTTACCATTTATGATTCCATTTCTGTGAACCTAGGTGGTTTTTTCCTCTTTAAAATTACTGATTATTTGAATTTTTCTTTGTTAAAGTTATTGTATTTGATTCTAAATTTCTACTTAATTATAGAAATTACTAGTATTTTCTCCAAATTTATGGGCTCCTTTTCTGTTTTTTTTCTTTTTGTAAAATAGTATCTGTATAAGTAGAAGTTCCTAAATCACAATGAAGCTCAATTTACCATTTTTTCTATTGTAATTAGAATTTTTATCTTGTTTTTAAATATATATACATATATATAAAACCTGAGCCTGGCAGTGGTGGTGCACACCTTTAATCCCAGCACTCGGGAGGCAGAGGCAAGTGGATCTTTGCCAGTTCAAAGCCAGCCTGGTCTTCAGAGTGAGTTCCAGGGCAGCCAGGGCTACACATAGAAACCATGTCCCAAAAAAGTAAAACCAAAGCCCCCCCTAAAAATATGATCTGAAATAACGATTTTTTCCTAAAGGATTAAAAAGCTTCATCTTTCACATGTAAAGTCAACTGGCATTCATTTTTTATACGTGGTATGAGGTTGCCATCCAAATTAATTTTTTTCTCACGAATAAACAACTATCCTCTAAGAACATTTGTAAGAATATTTATTTTGACTTAGAGAAATAGTCAAAATATGTGTTGTTATGAGGACAAACATGTAATGCAACAAAATACATGAAATCCAGAAAACATTAAATGTAACAATAATTATGCATATATGTATATATGCAAAGATATTAGAATAACCTTCGCCCAAATAACAACAATAATTATCTTTGGGTGGTGGGGTTATTGGTGATTTTGTTTATTTTTTTTGTTGTTCTCTCTATTTTCCAAATGCTCTGCCTTGACCCTTTATTAGCTTATTTTTTTTCAAATAGAAGGAAATAGCATTGTGTTTATGGTGATAGCAGAGTTCAAAGCATCTTAGAGAGAAACCATCCATTGAAAGGTAACTGTTAATATCTTCCAACCCAACTTTTACAAAAGCTCTTTCATTCCTGAGATTAAAAAAGAAAAGGGCAAGTATGTGGGTTCTGTAGTAAGTTCCAGCAGAAAGTAAAAGAGAGCTCAATTCTGCACCTTGGCAATTCTTGAGAATAGTCATATAAAGCCCTGCCCAGTGCTGTTTGCTCTATAGGCATGTAAGGCTCTCAGTAGAGTAGACTGAATGTTCTCATGCATATCATTGCTGATTTAATTATTTCTTTTTACCTAACAGCAGATAATGAAAAGACTCATAAAACGGTATGTTTTGAAAGCCCAAGTAGACAAAGAAAATGATGAAGTGAATGAAGGTAAGTGTCTGCAGTTGAGAAACACTTTTTTGTTTTTTTTTTGTTTGTTTGTTTGTTTGTTTGTTTTTGGAGACAAGGTTTCTCTGTGTAGCTTTGGAGCCTATCCTGGCACTTACTCTGAAGACCAGGCTGGCCTTGAACTCACAGAGATCCACCTGCCTCTGTCTCCCGAGTGCTGGAATTAAAGGCGTGTGCCACCAACGCCTGGCTGAGAAAAACACCTTTCTTCCTAGCCAACTTAAGGAACATGGGGAGCTGAGGCAGGGTTATCGCTGCAAGTTCATGGCTGCCTTGGGCTACAAAGTGAGTTCTAGGCCAATCAGAATGGCATAGCAAAACACTGTCAAGAAAAGGTTTTTAAGCCCCAAACTATAAATAAATAAAGATTGGAGGGTAGTACCACAGCACAGATCTAGAGTCAGAAAGAAATAAACCTGGAGCTGGAGAGGTAACTGAGTAGTTAAGAACATGTGCTACTCTTACAGAGCACCTGAGGTAGATTCCCATCATCCTTGTTGGGGCAGTTCACAACTACCTGTAACTCCAGCTCCAGGAACTCTCCAATGCCTCTGACCTCTACAGGTACCTGTACTCATTTGCAGACACATGCGCGTGTGCGCGCGCACACACACACACACACACACACACACACACACACAGAGAGAGAGAGAGAGAGAGAGAGAGAGAGAGAGAGAGAGAGAGAGAGAGAATTGAAAATAAATGGAAACTCCTTTCCAACCCAGATAAATTGCCACTAGATCCTGATAAGAGAAAGGCTAACTTAGCAAATGCAAATGGGCTTTGAAGCCATTTCCTGGTGAACACAATGAGTCCCTTTCAAATCTGAATCAAACCAGTGGAATATGTTAATAGGAAAAAAATCTGTTAATATATAATGAAGGACCAGGAAAAATACTCTATTATGCTGGCCTATAAATAGGCTTAAGAAGGTAGTATTGGAATGGAGAATGTAGAAATGGAAATCTTATCAATTGTTCCATAGCCTCCTTCGGTATACAAAGCTAGCTAATGTCCATGGAGGAGTCATGTGACTGTAATAGTGACAAAAATGATAAGCATTTGAACCCTTGCCCCCAAAAAGGAAATTAGTGAAGATCAGTTTTGAAGAAGGTTCTTAACAAGAAAATTGATTACATAGCCTGTAAGCATATTCGATGAGGTAATTCTTTTTTATCCAGGAGGCCAAAGTCCAAGGCTGAATCCTATATTCAGTGGATTCAGAAGCAAAGAAATAGGGACTAGGAATGAAGGAGTTCACTGTGAGAGAACCTTCACTCAGCCCACGAGACTTATTTCAAACCAGACCACATTATTCCTCTATTTTCTCATATGCCACAGGAAGTACTTTTTGATTTTTTTTTTTTGCCACAAAATGAATCCACAAATGACTGGTGTACACTCTTGAATAAAAGTTAAGATTTTCTTAAAATGAAAAGACTTTCATGGTATCTTTAGGTTTTGTGTGATGTTAAGGATTGAATCCACAGCGCCATACATGCTAAGCACATGCTCTACTACTGAGTTACAGCTCTTTTGATGTTTTATATAATAAAAAAAATACATGCTGGATCATGTAACACATGCCTGTCATCCCAGCACTCGTGGATGGTGGAAGCAAGAGTATCAGGAATTCAAGGCCAACCTTAGCTACACAATGAGGTGGAGGTTTGGGTTACATGAGACCCTGTCTCCTTAATTATAATTATGTCATACAAATTATATTTTAAAAGTATCATAAAACTACCCTGATAAAAGACCACACTACATTGTACCCCATAAGTATTTATAATCACTATTTGTCAGTTAAAAATACAGTTTATTAATAAAGGGAAATAACCTCAAAGATATATTTTTGTATTAGTCTATTACTTTAAAAAAAAAAGATAAAGTCTGAGTTTCATGGCTTATCAGGATGAATTTTTAGGATCTAGGTAATGTTCTGCCTCTAAATTTACTTTCAACGGCAATGGCTTCTCTACATCACAGTTAAATGACTCCCCATTTTCCACTGCAATCCGTGTATGCTCAGAGTGCTGCCCAGATGAATTCTGGGAGCAGCTGGGTTTTATCCTCTCAGCGCTGTCGCTGCCGGAGAGATGGGAGTCTGCATGCTGCAGTGGGCATCTCCACTGGCTTCCTCTGCTCTTGACAACCTGGCCTCTGTACCAGACAGACCTAGCACTATGTTCATGCCACTATCTAATAAGCAACTCCCTTTCCTTTCTCCTCACCAAATTTGACTTAAATTTTACTTCCATGTATTTGCACATTCATTCAATTAATTTTTAGAAGAGCAATGGAAGCTAACAGATGTAGGTATGTCAATCATTCGCCAAAAGGGAACAAAAGGACTCTTGTGTCTAGCAAGGGGACAGCATGATTGTTTGGGGGAGGGGTTGTTTGTTTTTGTTTTTGAAGATAGGGTCTCTCTGAGTAGAACTTGCTATGTAGACCAGGCTGGCCTCAAACTCACAGACCTGCCCCTCCCTCCCAAATGTTGGGATTAAAGGCATGCACCATCATGCACTTCAAAAGTGTGATTTTACTGTTTAATCCTATGAAAACACATCTTAATTGTTTGCTTTAACATTATCAGCAACGTTGTAGTTAGCTAACCCTGCACCTTAAAGAAAAGCTGGGTCATAACCCAGTGACAGGGTACTTACCTGACCTACACAGGGGTATGGATTTGATCTTAGACAACAAAAGGCACTTCTTGAAGCTGAGTTTTACTATTACAGACACAGAATATCTTTAGGGTTTTATCAAAGGTCGGTATGCCTTTAAAGGCTGGATTTTCTCTTCCTTTCTTCCTTCCTTCTTTCCTTCTTTCTTTTTCTTTCTGTACTGTTTTTTTTTTTTTTTTTTTTTCCTTTTTGAGACAGTGTTTCTCTGTGTAGCCCTGATTGTCCTGGAACTCATTTGTAGACCAGGCTGACCTTGAACTCACAGAGATCCTCCTACCTCTGCCTTCTGAGTGGTGGGATTAAAGGCCTGTGCCACCACCATTCTGCTAAGGCTGGCTTTTCTTGAACACCTTAAAGGATAATTTGAAATACCTACCTTGGAGACTGTGAAGCAAATGTGTTCAGGTTGAGTGAATTTCACTTTGTCTTTTTTTGTCTAAATATGAAGAGCAAATCATCATTTACACGTATTTTTTTTTGATACAAATACTCTAGGTGAACTGAAAGAAATCAAGCAAGATATCTCCAGCCTTCGTTATGAACTTTTGGAAGACAAGAGCCAAGCAACGGAAGAATTAGCCATCTTGATTCATAAACTCAGTGAGAAACTGAACCCCAGTGTGCTGAGATGTGAATGAGGCAGCAACCCGCAGTCAAGCTCTGACTATAGCACAAATGTGGGCAATAATATTCCTAAGTAGGAAATACTTGAAAAACTATGGTGTAAAGTTCTAGTGTTAACTATGTTTATCATACACAACTTTAAAATTAAGCTAGGTGGCAATGATTTCCATTACATGAAAATGATTTCAGCAATTGACCTCAACATTGCAAGCAGTGACATGCTATTGTATTTAGAAACCCAGTATTAATGTCACTGACATGTTTGTCATTTTTGTCTTTATATTACCTGTCGGCCTCTAAGAGACTGTAAGCTCCTTGGGGGGGCAGGGACCACATCAATCTCATCTTTATGTCTCCAACATTTAGTGCAGTGCCTGGTACATAGTAGGTGCTTGGTAAATGTTGAAACCAACTGTCCTGAACAGCTAATAGCATCCAAGAACACATGAAAGACCATTGAGATGTAGCATTCCTTCTCATCCAAATGCTGAAGCAATTTTTTTAAAAATAGAAACTGAGGAAGTTTTACAATGAGCTATGACTTGTTGAGATTTTTCTTAGACTTTTAGGCATCATTGACAATCCTAAGACATTTGAAACTCAAGTGAAGAATTTAACAGTGAAACAAACTAATTGGAAACACAGTTATACTACATATTTAAGTTTCATAGGATTGTTCAAAAACAATCATTAAAGATTTTTCTAAAATAGATTTTTGTGTCCATTATCTTTGTATTTGTGGTTTGATGATGTGAACTTAGTCAATAAAGAAGTGTTTTTTTTTAAGTTGGGGGTTATTGTATACTTTATTTTGTTGTAATCTTCTAATGTATACCTCTGATGTTTTAGTGCTAAATAAGATTAACAACTGACTCCTTATCTCGCCTTCTGCTCCTTTCTGGGTTTTGGATACATGGGAAATATCTCAGCCATTTTTCTATTGCTATGAAGAGACAACATGACCAAGACAACACTTATAAAAGAAACCACTTAACTGGGGCCTTGCTTATAGTGTCAAAGGTTTAGTCCATTATCATCATGGTGGGGAGCATGGCAGTTGACTGGCAGACATGGTGCTGGAGAAGGAGCTCAAAGTTCAACACCCTGATCCACAGGCAGCAGGGAGGGACCCTGGGCCTGGCATGGGCTTCTTGAAACTCCAAAGCCCACCCTCAGTGACATACTTCTTCCAATGAGACCACATCTCCTAATCCTTTCAAGTAATACCACTCCCTGGTGAGTATTCACTCAAATATATGAGTCTGTGGTGGCCATTCTTAGTCAAACTACCACAGGGAGTAAAAAGATCAAAGGTGTTACTGAAGGCAGGGCTGTCCTTGCTTACTATTCCTTTCCTTAGTCAAGAATTTTAATCTTTTCTACAAACTAGCTTGTAAGGTGTCTTCCCGGGACATTTTATATAGCAAAGCTGAACTGATCATATATGCAATGTCTCTGATTTCCATAAAGGGACAAGACAAGCGCCAAGACAGACTATAAAACCTTTGTATCCTCCGTGTTTGACTCTCCCATGCAGTGAGGTTTAGCCTCCTGTATATCTTCAGTGCATTCCTGTCAAATCTCACTGGGACATAAATTGTGATCACATGACTTTCTAGTCTTAAAAACCAACTAAACAACGATACCATTGCTACCACACAGAAAGACTTATTAGACATGAAGACAAAATGAACACCAACTGCAGCTTCCTAAAGCTCTTATAGATTAATTAATTTCTACCTTAGGGGAGTTAAGAAAAAGAATATATATATATATATATGTATATATATACATATATATATGTATGTATATATATATATATTACTGTAGAATTATTTCATTAGTTTCTGTTCTAATCTAATAGTACATGTCTTAAACACTTTTCATATTTTATGAAATTTATGCAATGAATATGAACAGAATAAAACAGTGTTTTTCCCCCATTGTGACATGTTGTTATGGTGTCTAAACCAGGATCAGACACTGAAATGCTACAAGGTAAAAATGTATTTTATAACCCAGCCAAACTTTCAGTCTCCTTGCAGGTATGAGAGAGACGTGGCCTGACCAAAAGCTAGGGAGCCTTTTTATAGTCAGGCTCTGACCTTTGATTACAAAAGTGTAATATTTGCAGTTGTTAATTTAGTTAGTTATTTTCATGATCATAAGAAAAGTATATGATGCTTTTGTGGTCAGCCAGTTCTTGGAACATAACCATGAAGCAATGAAAACAATATACAATATGAAAACCACAAGATTATAGAGGAAGAACAAGTAAAAAAAGAACAAGTTGGCCTTTAGCTTGGGACATGATTACAGAAAAACACCATAGGGAACAATATAGAACTAAATCAAATTCCAACATTATGTTTAACTAGGAAAAGGAAGAAAAAATGCAGTCAGCTGGCCCTTCACAATGCTACGGTGCATTGAAACAGTGATGACAAGGACTTTCTACAATGGATAATGCTCTCTTTTTCACATTATTGTCTAAGGTTCCAAATGTTGAAATGTTTGTTTGTAACTAGGGAACAGAACACATAGTAAATAATATTCCTAATAGAGGTTAGAAAAAAAGCTGAAAACAGTTTAAGATTATCAGAACCCAGAATTGCAGGGGTATGAAGGTAAAGCCTGTGGCTTCCCTATCGTTTATGTACGTGCATTATTTTCTTTTCTTTTTGTCCATGCCTCCCTTACAGCTAGAGAGCTCTTGAGATAAAATTTCTATTCATTTACCTCACTTGTATAAAACCAGCATCCTATCTCTCCACATAGAGGGACACTCTCTCATTCTAGACACATGGGGAGGGTCTAGGCCCTGCTCCAAATGATATGACAGACTTTGAAGATCCCCCATGGAAGGCCTCGCCCTCCCTAGGGAGCAGAAAGGGGGTGGGATGGGGGGACAGGGGAGGAGGGGAGGGGAGGGAACTGGGATTGATATGTAAAGGAAGCTTGTTTCTAATAATAACATAAAAACCTATTTCCAAAAAATTAAAATAAAATAAAACAGGCATCCTGTTGTTTCATATTTACCTCACTTACTGTTATTGCTTAGGTTAGCAATGGTTTAATTGTGGCATTGTCATATTTGTGTCATTATACTTTGTTCTCCAGCTCACTGCACTCTACCGTGGGCCCTGCTCCCTTCTGAAAGCCTCTTCCCTTCTCCCAGCACACTTAGTATTTAATTTTCCCCTTCTTCATAGTTATTAGTAGAGAATGGAGGTAATGATGGGTTTGGTGGGCACTGTTTTTTGCCCTGTCCCATCTCCTATGCTGGGCTGCACACCCAACTCCTGATACTCCTGAGCAGTTCCCAGCTAGTCTCTGCCCTCTGCCAAAAGGAAGCAGATTCTTCTGTGGTTAATGACTGCCTGGCTGTGGGTACAAAAGCCTGCCCTCCTGTCAAGGTAAGGCTAACCTTTTGGCACAATCCTTGACCTAGGAGAGCTTCCGAAGCGATGAAGAGAAGCCACACTCAAAGAAAGGGTTTTGTGGCAAAAGGCACATCTTGGTGATCAGGGACAAGGAATGACACAAAAAACCACACCATGCAACAGACCTCACACAAGAGATTTACTGGAAAGGGGTGCAGGATGCAAAAGGCGGCCTCTGAGCAGGAATGAGAAAAAAAACAGCAGGCCACGTCATGGACCGCAGGCTTCAAAGGGAGTATGGAGCGTGTGCAAGGGGAAATTTTGCAAATGTGGAAACGGAAATATGTTGCATTAGTGATGATGGGGGCCTCCGAGTCACTGAATGCCAAGAGGAACCTAGTTCCAGAATATGAATGGTTATTAGTTGACTAACAAAACTGATAGATGTGTTTAATTTTTCAGCCTGCCTTTTCTTACTCCTTTTTGCCTGGGAGATTCCCACAAGGAATCGCTAACCCCCAAGTCTTAACTAAGTTTTGCTTCTGGAAATAGATCCTAGAGATAGGTCACTGTGAGGGTTACATAGAGGATTACTGTCAGAAGTAATATTTCTTTGGGGCTTAAAGAGGGCTGTGAGTCAGTCATTCTTAGTCCCACCATCTGTTGTACAGGCAGAGAACTCCAGGAAGGAGCGGTGGTCGATGTGGTGGTACAGTTCAGGGAAGGAACATGCTAACAACACCAAAATCACCCTGTCCAGAAAATGACATTTAGATGCTCTCAGATAGAGGATTGGCACAGACTCAGGACTTCTCTTCTGACATGTCTTGCTTTTTTACTTTTATTCTGTTCCTTTTTTCCTTTCTCAGTCAAAAACAAGACAAAAACAACACTCAAGCCATGAAATAGTATATTTAACAAATTTATAATTTGTAAACAAATGTGTAAGATTTTTGAGAAATTTGTATTCAGATTGTTTGCCCATTTTAAAATAGATTAAGGGGGTGTATTATTTCTCTCTTTCTCTCTCTCTCTCT